>NC_051047.1:8993962-9006462 GCF_904848185.1 Acanthopagrus latus | reverse complement strand
AATGGACTTAACAGTGAGTTTAGAGTTGTGTCGGGTCCAACTGTAAAACTTGACATATGTGACACATTAGTGCACCACTTCCATATACCTACACGTCCCAATAGGTCACTTTCCAGTCACTCCCAAAAAGGCATATATCATCATTCCCAAAATAAGACCGCTGCTGCTTTCCAACAGTAGGCGTACTGGACATTGGTTGTATGCTCGCTGTTTGGTTAGGTTTAGGCAGCAAAATGATTTGGTTAGGTTCATGCACTAAAACTGCTTGGTTAGGTTTAGGATAACCTTCTGGTTTGAGTTAAAATATGTTGCTTATGGTATGTACCTTCAGTTTTGATCATCCCTACACTATTTATGTTCTGCAGTTACATTATGTATGTGACGCAACCTGACCATGCTAGGTGAAACCTCCAGGGCTTGATTACCCATCCAAGCACAGAACACTACTACTCTACTACACTACTCTGCCTGACTTCCTCCTTTGCTGCCTTAATAATTACTACTATAATTACCATTAGGAGGTTGCTGCCTAACCAGAAACATCACCATGAGTCATAACAAGCTGTTTTCACGTTCAAGCTCTATGTTCCTTTTTCTCAATTGCTTTGTTTGCCTTAACACATTTGTGGAAAGAATCTTTGAAACCATATTCTTGATATCAGATCTTCTTGTAGTAACAGATTACGTTTGGCAGTAAGTTTCACTGTTGACTAGCGCTTCCCAACCTTTTTTGTGTGACGTCCAACATGTTGATATGTTTGTCCAATTAGTACTTCTGTAATGTCTCATCAACCGACAGAGGAAAGACATTTCCACTATTTATCCATTAGGTTCATACTATTTCAACCAGTAATCAATTGTTTGAAGCCTTAACAAAATGTATCCATGTTTGAAATGTTTTGCCTTTTTCTGTCATCTGTCAAGAAATTGCTTGCTTACCTATTAGTATATACAGTACATAAATATATATAGAGGTACATACATACATACATACATACATACATACATACATACATACATACATACATACATATAATGTACATATATACACATATATTTATGTATATATATGTACTAGATATATATAACAGTACTTATATAGATGTATATATACAAATAGCTACTTTTCTTAATAGTTTACCCACACTTTCTACAATAGTACCCCTGATTGGGATTCACCGCTGTAGACTGTTTACTGCTGTACTACATTTTCTTTTTTTCATATTCACAGGGGACATTTGTCCGAAATCTGTTTCAAACAGCAACACACATGAACATGTAAGACACAAACTGCAGAGAAACACTTTTAATTGTGATAAAGATAGATAGTCCAACAAAGCACTATTTAGAAAAACAAACACGGCAACACTGTCTCTGATCATCATTTGATAGTGTGCTGACACGCAAACTCTATTAAGCTGTCTTCAAATATGCAAAAATGATATGATTTTACAATGATTACATATTCACTTCCCCAGCTGGCTGGCTCCAAGCGTCTCCATTTGTCATCGACTATTGTGTCCAATTATATGATTAGCTTTGAACACTCCAGCACTTCGAGAGCTCTCGTGTGTTCTGCCGCGGAGAGTGATTCACAAACAAAGTCATTACAACATGTATTCACACATATCAAATAACAAAACAGATGGCCACTGCGCTCGCCGCCTGATTTGTTTTCCACACGAGTGGTAGGAAAAAAAAAAAAGAAAGTATTTTGTGCGAGCTGTGTTTAATGCTGACTGTTTTTATTCCCAAAGAAGAGCAGCTGGCTGTCGCGCTGTTAGATCAGCTCCTATGAAAGACAATCTTGTTTTCATTAATTTCTCTACAACAAAGGCACTTGTTGGGAAGATTTAGAATTACAGCGGGTAAAGCTTCCGGATAATTCATCACAGGGACTTGACAGGAAACTTAATTGTTTTAAATGCCAGTTGCTGTGAGCAGCGTGGCTGGTTTTTCTTTTGATGTCTAACAGGTGGGACAGATAGACGACGCTCTGATGTTTCATTTGACCTTTGACCTCTTGGTTATAAATCTGCTTGTAGTCCACCGGCCAATAAACCTATCATCATGTGATGAACTGCAGTTCCCAGAATTCCATGTGAGAGGGAAATCAGGTTGCCTGCCTCCTCTTATTAAAACAGAATAAATCTAGCCCGTCTGTATCCTACAGCCTGGCTACTTCTAGACCTGTGAAGACGGTACAAACAGACCAAGAATGATATGGAGCAGAGTTTATCCTTTACCACTGTGTTACACTGACTTATCTCAGGGAGAATTTAAGTGGGCTCGCTTGAGAAGATGGGAGAAAACATTAAGAAATTGCGCAGTCTAAAGCAGTTTAATTAGTTTTGTAGTCAATCGATCATCCGTATGATAACTATTCCAAAAATGTGCCGTACATGTGGTCACACCACAGGATGCCTTGACTGTCTAATTGCATGAGACACTACATAGTTACTCAGCTATACTGACTCACCGTCTAATCCACTTAAGGCTGTGTAGGTGTGACAGACACACTAACTTGATTATTTTAGCAACTGGCAACACAGAAATCAATTCTTAGCTCGGGTGACGTTTGTGCAGGGCACCTATCAAAACCAGGCTCCCCCCCCTTCATTTTTTAAATTAAACAGTCTCTTCATCGAGACAGAACTGTCACACATTCAGTCCCCCCCTAACTCATCACTTGTCTGCCATTTGAGGTATAAATTGGGGATAAATTGCAAGATCTTGCAGAGACTTGACATTAAAGTATCCCTGTGCTCAAAAGGTTTTCTCTTTTAAGGTTAAGGTTGCTTTAAATCTAGTAAATAGCCTCGCTGACATCTCTCGAGGATGTTACTGTAAATGCACTTTAAGTGACTGAATCATTTAACATCTAATCAATACGATTCGCATTGCACCATAAACACACTTTGGTCTGATTTGCGGTTGAGGAAGCTGTTACGACTGCAGTTAACAACTTCTCCGTGATGAGGTCGCATGGTTATTTCACAGGGTAAAAAGTGAAATGTTTGCTTTTATAAAGCCGGCTGAAATGTGATAAAATGAAGACACAAGACGGTATAAAGAACCTTCAAGTAGAGAATCAAAGATGTAGCACTATCGACTTCATAAGTAAAGACAGTGCTGTTTTGTGTTGCTCCGACAGGAAGATGGGATCTAGCTGTGCCATGCTGCCATCACCTGGTCGATGGGTTTACAGCAGCTTTCAGGCCGCTCCTGTTAATGATGTCCTGTATCGAGTGTTAGGCTTAAACGCCACGAATACGACATAGTGAAACTTGCGTTATTTTCCGAATGATGCGCATGACTTCACGCAATAATGGTGCTCACATTTAAGTCATGACATACTCTGAGGTGCTGCAGAGGCGAAGGTGCAAACACGGTGCAGCGACCCTTAAAAACCCACCATCATTTCCTGTTGGTTTTCCCCTGCCGAGGCATTCAGGCCTTTTATAGATGTTGGTTGACGCCGTGACAAGTCTGAGAAGAGTTTTAACATAATAACAAGGCAGACAATGAGATACTGTGGGCTATGTTTTTAATGATCACGAGCTTTATTTACGCCTGCATGTACTACACCTGAGCCACAGACACCCGTGCTTTGTCTGCCAGAGCAAAAAGATGCACAGAAAACATCTCAAGTCTCATGGGTGAGTCAATCAGCTCTGAACACAGATGTTTTTGCCACAACAGCAGCACTCCCATACTGTGAGTGTAAATTACACCTCGGAAAATTAATTGCAAGTTTTGATCCTTTTGATAATGAAGCGTGCACACAGTGATGCATTCAGTGTTACATTGTGCCAAAAGTGTGCACAGTACATATTGGCGTGCTGTTCTACATAAAAAAAAGTTTGACGGTTGCTTCATATCATGGCGCTGGTCATGTTGCTCATCGAACGGATGCTGCCGGTGTGCGTGTGCCTGCTCTTACGCCTCACGCTCCGCAGATAGTTCCTGTACAGAATCACGCTGATCACCCTGTCCTGGAACTGCTTGGAGACGATGTAGTACAGAATGATGTCTAACACCGTGCTGAGGTTCATCAGGAAGGTGGTAAAGACTGCCCATGTGCTAAACCCCCCATCCAGGCTGTCCCCCAGCAAACGGACCACTAGACACACGTGGAAAGGCACAAAACACACCAACACTTGGACGATCAGTGTAATGATGATCTTGATGGACTTCTGCTTCACTTTAGGTTTGAGCTTGGATGTGCGGCCATGGATCAGATTGTCCACGATGACAATGTAGCAGCCGATCATGATACATATGGGCAGCAGGAAGAAGAAGATGAGTCGCACAAAGTTGACCAGGTTGTCGGGGCGCATGTAGATGATGTCTTGCATTTTGATGCAGGTGGTGAAGTTTGAGCTGCGATCGGGGTCTTCCCCAGCAAAGAGCAAAGGCACAGTGCAGCCCAGAGTCATGAGCCACACCCCAAGACTCGCCACCACGGCCTTCGGGACGTTCCTCAGCTCTTTGCCGTGCTTCGGCTGGACGATGGCCATGTAGCGGTCGGCGCTGATCAGAGCGAACAGCCACAGGGCCATGCAGGGGTAGAAGATGGTGAGAGCTCCACTGATCCTGCAGAAAATATCTCCAAAGGGCCAGTAGTCCTGGTGGTGGTAGACCATTCTGAAGGGAAGCAGAAGGATGAATGTGAGGTCCACCACTGCCACGTTGATCATGTAGACGGTGACAGAGTTCCTCTTCTTGGTGGTGAGGGCAAACACCCATAAAGCAGTCAGATTGACGATGACTCCTATGACGAAGACGAAGCAGTAGAAGATCAGGCCCGAGAGGCGGTACTCCACCGGTCCCTGCTCCGGCTTTCCAGCATCCACAGACATGTTGGAGAAGTTCAGATCCAGTGTCATTCTGAAACTTACAGAACACAGCAAGATATTGGTGTTTATTTCAATAGGCCGCATTCACGTGGTGGCCATTTTCTTCTGACGTCATGCTCAGGGTGGGAAGTTCACTTGTCCTGTTGGTTTGTACCAGGTTAGAGGTCATATAAATATTGGGAATCAGATCAAATGATTATCATTTTACCACTTTCTAATTGATCAGCTACTGGAAAGTCAATGCACAGTGAATATCCAGAGGGACCTGGGCCATATTTTAAGGTTAAACAACATGTCTGATGACTGACATCAGCATTCAGCCTCTTTCCTAGCTAACATTACTTTGATAACATTCAGTGTTTTTTACTTCCAGGCTTTAACAAATCTGTCCAAGACACAAGTTGGTATTTTCGTATTCATTGATACATTTCCTATCGTATCGTGTCACACTACTTAATGGGAATGCTTACATGGAAGTGGTTTTATGCTATCATTAGCTGTTTAACAGAAGGTCTAATCAAATATGTTGTTTTACCTTGGAATTTGGCCCAGGTCCACCCAAATCGTCCCTTTTCCATTCCCTTTCGAGTTGCTTACCAATCCGGAAACAGTGAAATGATAACAGTTTGTCTGATTCCCAACATTTGTACAACTTGCAAAAAGGAACACAGCTGTACAACATTTGGGCTTCCCAGCCTGAGTGTGACATCGGAGAAAAATGGCCACTGTGTGAATATGTTCCATTCAAAAATTCCTTTATCATTCCTTTTTGCCCTTTATCGCCCATTTGTTTTCATGATTTGAGGTAAAGTCCTAATAATTGACTTAGATCAAAGGTCATGTACTTCTAGCAAGGTCTTAACTAAAGGCACTGTGTGTCATTTCTTCTGCATAGCCATAACTAGCCCTGGATCACTGAAGTTGTTGAAGTCATTGTTAAATGACCACAACTGAGAATGAAACACAATCTGACATGACTCGGGCAGAAATGGTCACAGGTTAGGTTATGTTTAGATAAAGTTTAGGTCATGTTATTTTTAGTCATGTTCGCCAACTTCCTTCCTCACTGTTCTACGTATCATCTCACATTTGCCCAAATGTTATAGTGACATGAAACAAAAGGAAAACAAGCCGTCACCTTGAATAAAACCACAGATTTCTCTAGGTTTGAATTTGTTGGAAAAAATACTGCATTATACTTCAGAAATGTCTCATGTATTTACTGAATGTCATTTTTGTTTGAAATAATCTTTTCAACTTTTAAATGATACGAGGAGCAAGACCAGGTAATGTAACTTACCTATGAACATTATGTAGAAGTTATCCTTAATCAGTCCTCAGTCAAAAGTTCTGTTTGAGAAACGTCAGGAGAAACAATCAAGTTCCCAGAAGAAACAATAGGGTTGAATTATCTAGAGGCTGCTTCTAATTGTGAACATATCTGTGTGTTACAATTTGCAGAAGCTGCTGCTTGATCATTTGAATAGTTATTTTTAAAAGTTGTGCAGCTGCACTGTGAAAGACAGCGGAAGAGAAACAGATCATCTCTGTCTGGATGTGTCATATAATTGAATGTGAACCTGAGACCCTTGTGAGGGGGTGGGGGGTCGGTAATCTGGGAGAGGAAGTTTGGGTTGAGATCTTAAAGCACAAATGGTTCTATTTGTGCCAGATATGGTCTTATTCAGTGTTCAGTGTACCTATCTGATACTCTATCCAAGACAAATATGGAAACCAGAGGTTCTCAGTGTACCGTTTGGGATCTTCCCCTCATTTCATTTCCTTCTTACATCCAATAAAGACGTCTTGACACCTTGCTGGCTAGAAGACTAATACTGGCCAACTGGAAATCAACAGCATCTCCTTCTGGATAGCAGGCATCCTCCATTTTCTTAGACTTTTGTTAAGTGGCTCAGCTAACAAATTAGTGAAAATATAGAAATATATGGTGTGTAATAATATGGTATAAGTTCACCCACAAAAGAAAAAATTCAGTCATTATCTACTGAAATTATTTCTGAAGCATCGCAGCGAAACAGCACCGCAGTTTTCTCCTAAACAACTGAAGTGGCGAGGACTCATCTTAAAATGTAAATAAACAACCAAAAAAGCCTCAAGGTATTCATGATATTCACACCTTCAGTATGGTCAAGCTCTTACGCCCACTTCACATTGGGCAAGCGCCAAATCCTTTTAAATCCTTTAAGAGAATTCATTTGCCACTCATTTGTGAATAAAGCAACTTCAGCGGTTTGGACAGGTAGGCCTACCATCTTTATGCTGTGCTGCTGCTGTCTTAACCGTTTAGTGTTTGACAACATGTGATTTGTTTTACTTTTAGTACGTTTTTTTTGCTCTGGTGACGTGTTTTCAATGAACAAAGTATGACATTTCATAAACAGGCAAACACATAGAAAAGGTGCATTAACTGTATATACACAGCAGAGTGTAGAAACGTTGGATTTACTTTAACTTGTGGCCAGGCTGAAAAATGTGGAAGTGAAATTAGGCACCCTGAGAAAATTACTGTGGATTGATGTAAATCATGTGACTTCTTCATTTTTAACCGCTGCACTAACCAACTCTGCTGTGTGTAGATTGAATTGTGGGTGATGACTTGCTAAACTAGTAAACCAATTGACATACTGTTACAGAATAAAAAAAAAAAAATCTAATAATAATAACTAAAGTTGAATGACTGAAAACTGGTTGTCCCAAAACTCAGCACCAAAACTCACACACACACACAAATACACCACGAGTGACCATAAAACACGTCTGCCAGAATTACTCTCCCCCTCCTCTCCCTCCTCTCCTCCATCTTAAAGGTCAAACAGAGCTGGTAGCCCTCGCCTGAACAATAAAAGACTGCACTTACCGCAGGAATCACACAAACATCTTGACAAGCGTGCGCCAACAGGTTTATGAAGCAGCACAGCGATTTATCTGAGCACTCAGCCAAAACAGGGAAGTGAACGCTTTCTCAAAGGGTAATGTGATGGAAATGGTGGCGAGACGGTGCACAGTGTAAAGCCCCCATCACTTCCTGTGTCTGTGCCTTTTTTTTTTCTTCAATACTTTAGATTCCTTTACAGTATCTACGTAGTTGGAACACAAAGAGGGGGCTACAGCTTTTTTTTTTTTTCCTTTTCCCACAGTCTGCAATTACACCCCCTTAAAGAAAATGATGTGCCATTAGAAGTGGGAGTGTGTTTGGCAGGCAGAGAGATGGCAGATTTAGGGCGAGTTATTGATTGGAAAAGTGGGGTCTGTCACAGCACATTAGTTCTCAGGGGAGTAATCCACAGCAGGTTGCTGTGAGAAGCATCTGCTGCTGGAGAGAAGTAATTAAAAACAGGATGTTGAGGCAGTTGCCATATAAACAGGAAATAAGACGGTGGTAATAGACACTTCACGCTGATGCTGTGAGATGTTTTTTTTTTCTTCTTTTTTTTCTTTTTTAACACCGTGGACTTAATGGATGCAAAGCGCATAGCTCAGGTGAAAAGCTCAAGGTCAGACCGGACCCGCGCTGAATACAGATTAATGTGCGTGATTAATGTGCGTGCGAGCTGCTGGAAACAACTTTCGAATTAGGACATTTGGCTCAAAGACACGTTGTGCAATCAAAACTTCTTCCCCCTTTTTTCTCTCTCTCTCTCTCTCTCTCTCTCTCTCTCTCTCTCTCTCTCCCTCTCCTAAATGGTTCTTTCCATTCCCATTATGCGGCAGATCTCATAAAAAAAAAAAAAAAAAAAAAAAAAAAAAGAGAGTAAATCATACTTTCCCACGAACTTGCGGCGTTTCCCTGATTTGACGCCGGGCTTTTTTTTTTTTTTTTTTGTTCCACGCTCACTTTACTGTCTCTCTTTCTCGCACGCCGCGTTCACGAGGAGGCCGCTCATTCAGTCTAATTCTTATTCCCGGGAAATAATTATCTATCGGCGTGTCCTCTCGATGTGTCTTAAAAAAAAAAAAAAAAATAAGAAGGGGGAAAAAAATCTCGCACCAGATGGTACTTTGTGTTCATTGCAATATGTTGTTATGACAACAGTCTGTGTGATGTTTTCCTCTCTTTGATACTTGTCAAGCGGTCGCCTCGGCAAGTTCTCCCGCTCCATAATAAATCCCTCAGTCTTTACTGTCCACCTTTATCATAAACCATATAACTGTAGGTGCATGTATACCTACAGATATCTATTAAGTCAGGCTCTGTCTTTTTGTGCCTCACTTCTATGTTTGTTTGTTTGTTTTTTTTTTTCCAATTTATTTTAAACTCTGTCACTTTTGTTACGTATAAAACAGGCAAAGGGAGAGTTTTATAAAAAGAAAGAAGAAAAAAGATGAAGTGATACTGTCAGTATTTAGGGTTGGTGTCCAGTGTGGTGTCTGTGTGGAACCTCGTTTTAAATTCCTCTAACAGCAGCCTCTATACCCAGTTTTATACTGCCCTCTAGAGGCGGAACATGATCACTACAAAACCTTGAGCTTTAGGATGACTGATACTAATATATATTTTTTCTTTTTAAGGAAATAATCAATTTCTAATTTGCATTAGTGGTCGAATTGTATCTGATTGCTATGTCCCCTTGTCTTCACCCTCTTTGTATGTGTTTTCATGTCATTTCCCTTCCCTCCCATCACTGATTAGATCTGGTAAGTGACCTTGTCTGCTTTAAATCACAAGTTAAACATTCTAGAAATACTAAACCACTCTTCTGAAATGATAACAGCCGCTTTTTGATATGGCCTCTTCCACGAAGAATTCAATTACAATGTTTACAAATCCTAAAGTCTACAGAATCTACAAATATCGGAAAAAAAAAAAAAGTTCACTCCAACGTGTGCTCCACGTGTTCAGAACTCAAGATGCCTCTTACTTCACTGAAAAGTCCGTCCTCGGCGCGCAGACACTGTTTGTACATCATTCTTGTATAAGTGGCACACGATTGACTCTCCAGGAATAGAAAGTCCTGCTCACATCATTTCAACTGAGACATAAGGTGAGTACAGAGAAACCACCCCCACTTCAGCGGATTGATGTGGGAACAGCCCTTTAGTGTCAGCCTCTGCACTTACGTCATTCTGCGCAATCAAGAGTCAACTTTTGACTGGAAACTGACTTTGAAGGTCCAGCCAGCGTGTAGTAGTGACCTCTAGTGGTGCGGCTGCAGATCGCAACCAGGTGAGCACCAGTTGTCTCATCCTTCCTTACAGCGGCCACTGAAAATCTAAAACGCTCTCCTTGGAGACAGTGTTTGGTTTCTCTGTTGTGGGTTACTGTAGAAACAGGGCAGACTTCCTGGAAGAGGATACGCACACTTTATAGATATAAACGTCTCATTCTGATATAACATAAACCACAGCGATTCTTAGTTTCAGGTGATACACACATTGAAATATAATATATACATTAAACTCTATTTAAACTCTATTTCTGGCCCCTTGATCCCTCCTAAACACTACAAACTGGACCTTTAAGTCAAATGCAGCGAAAGTTAATACAAATCCACGCTGCAGAGCTCATTTTTCATATAAGTGAAATAATCAGATCATCAGAATATCAGAGGAAACCTGCGCCTCTGAAATTGCCACATTTAGAGACACGTTGTGCTGAGTTCATCCCAGCTCGTCCCTTTAACACAGCACGTTCCCCCCAATCCCCCGAAGAAGTCAGGTGACAGAAACAAAGGAGTGATCAAGCAGATGGCAATTATATGTGTGAAATACAGTGCTCATTTGCAATTCAGGCCGAAAGACTAATCAGCAAGGGACACGTTTCAGTTAAATTAAATGAAAAAAAAAATGAACACATACTTGAAAAAAATAAAGCTAAAGTAGAGGTCAAGGTGCAAATAAACATGTAATAATACTCTGGACTGTTTTGTGCTTGATTGGCATGAACAGTTTATCTGCCCAGAAACAGAAAGTGGTCAAAAGTTTATGTGTGTGCGTGTGTGTGTTTGAGAGAGCTCTTGATCATAATCTATAATCTAAACTATAATCAGTTGGTTTGCCAGCCAGGGGATTCACTCACCATGTTTTCTGTAAGTGCTACACTTACCTGTCAGTTTCAGTTTTCAGATTAGTCCGCTGATCATTTTTTGTGATTAATCATTCAGCCTGTTAAATGACAACAGAGAAAAATTCTGATCACAACTTCCTAAACACAGAGGAATTCAATTTACATTTCTCATTATGATGAATAAGAGATTAAAAAAATTAACCATAATGCATCACTCCACGTGCTGTTTCAACAAATGCCACATCAGCAGTTCTTGGAACTGACCATTTTGAGTGGCCCTCCTCTGAAAACTGAATAAACATTACAGGAAAAAAAGCGTCTTTTTCGAGCAGGAAGTATATAATAAATGATATTTTGTTCACAGCAAGTATGTTTTTCTCTGTGGTTTTTGTTGGAGCCTGGGCTGTGGTTAATATGTGGATGATGAACTTCAACGCCTTTTTTTTTCCCCCAATGCTTTCTTGGCTGTATCTTCACATTGTTTTCTTTGTCATTCGTTGACGAGGCCTCCCGGATGTATGGGTGTGATCCATGGTTGAGGTGAATATTGTCTCTGCTTGGCCCCTGCTATTCTGTCCTTCATGTTTTCTCAAAGTCAAAGCAAAGATGGACCAATGTTGTATGTTTTCAGGCAACAGCTTTGCGAATAACTGAATCCACTCCGTTGTTACAGATGGCTGATATATACATACTGATCTTATTATAATGTATGCAGAGGTCCAAATTGTATTTATCGCTTGGACTGAACCGAAGACCACATGGTGAGAAAATCTAAGGACACACAGTATGGGTAGAGGTTTCATTATGTCTACAAACGACTTCCTTTAAAATGCAGAACTGAGAGCAAACATGTACCAACGACCTTTTTCCTATGACTCAGCCAACATGTCACCACAATTTGCAAACAAGGTGTTATGTTCAGTGTAAATTTTTAATCAGGCCAAATATTCATTTGGCATCAAAGAGAGCATTTTATATTTTACCAACATAAATCAGTGGCAGGGTATAAAACTGTATCATCGGGGCTTTGGAATCGTCTCTCTCTTACACACAGACCTGGTAGATCTCTCCACCATTACTTAAAACTTATGTGAAATGCTAACCCCAAATCAAGTGATGTATTTGCCATCTTAACCACACCCTGAGTGGGCATGATCTTGCCCTTACGCTTACTCACACCGTAACCATAATGTAGCTGCTTTGTTGTACTGTAGGAAGAAATACACAATATATATATTTTTAATAATGTCAGAAACATTGACCTTAAGGTTTTGCTTACACTACACTTTGGTTGAATTTTCCACGTATGTTAAGTTGGACCAATGACGTGTATTACTTAAATTTATGCATATGAGTTATGCTGAAGTGCATTTTAGAATTTTAGAAAGCCAAGTGATATAAATTTTTGCTGGCCTGTACAGTGGTGACAGAATTGAGTTGATTTCAACTGATGAACAACACTGACCCAAAAATAGGTCTTTGAGGAACCCCCTTCGTAAAACAAATCCGGATCGGCCCATGTTATCTTATTCCATGGACTTCTAAGTGAATTTTGTGCAATGGTAGAAATGGTTGAGGCAGTGGATGGTGCACCGCAAGACTTGGGTTTGGGTGTC
>NC_051047.1:8871462-8988962 GCF_904848185.1 Acanthopagrus latus | reverse complement strand
ATCCTGTTGCTCTCTCTCTCTCTCTCTCTCTCTCTCTCTCTCTCTCTCTCGCTCTCTCTGTGTGTGTCTCTCTGTACCTCTCTCTCCCTTTTGCTAATCACTCTATCACTAGGCGCACACTTTTGAAACACCCACTGATTGCGCCCAAAAAAGTTTCACCATGTGACCCTGGACTGACGTATGTAACATTTGATTTGGCCTTTTTGATTAATGAAGCCGTGGGTGTTGAGCCATCTGTGACATATTTTGGGAAGGATAGGTTTCATAAGGCATGGCATGCCATGTGTGCACTCTTGGGAGGATGTGGCTTCAGCTGCACAGATAAAGCCAAACAGTTGTTTTTGTCAGACAGTTTGTTGTATTGGTATGAAAAGACTACTGCCAAAAGCTGCTCTTTATTTCACATCAATTACTCCCTCTTATGATTCACAATATTCAGACTCTTATACAGTTTCAGATCAGTTTCCTTCAGACTACGCAAATGAGTGACAGCAATAATGAGGAACTTCCCCTTTGCTCCACAAGCACCTTTGTTATGATGTTTTGAGCTCAGACTCAGTGACTTTCCGAAAAAAAAAAAAATAAATTGAACACATGACTCATTCTGGTACAGCTTCTTCACAAGATAATTATTTTCTACCACAGATAAACAGCACTGATAGACGGTTTGAGAAAATGTACCTGCCCAGAACCACCAGCTGCTGGTTGATGGTGTAAGGGGTAGGAGTTGCAGCATACAGTATAGAAACACAGATACGCTTTGGTGTGAAAGTTCAGAGAACATTTGAAATGTAAGATGTGGTCAAGCCTTGATGCAGTTGTCTGGAAGAAAAAGAAAACAAAGAAAATGTGACTCAGACAGTGATCACCAAAGAGTTTCATCATGCTAAATAATAACATAAGTAGCATATTTGCTCCCAATATTTGAATCAGGGATTACTGAACGCTTGAAAATGTACATGTGCAAGTGCAAAGTTCTGTTACCATGTGGTTTTCACACCTTCTAATTACTCCCGCCCATTTTGTTTCCACTATACATTTTCAGCTCTGGCACTATTGGCACATGGCAGTGTATATATAAACACCTAACTGCATATTTTGTTTTTCTATTTACAGACACAATAGGTGTTACTACACAGCTAAACAGAGGAAATTAATCAATGTGCTCAGTATTGACTTATAAATATATATCACTGGATGGGGAACAGAAAGAATTGTGCTGGTACTGGAAAGCCTGCAGCTCCCCTCCAGTTGGTTAGAAGTGAAGAAGCCTCTTGGGTGAGAGGTGAAATGTCTTCAAGAAACTGAAACATGTCCAGTTGACCTCGATGCAGCGCCCACAGTTACCATGGCCTGGCTGACTGAGAACCTTCATCAAAATAATAGTCGAATACAAATCAAACTACAACCTTCCTTTGTTCAAAACAAGTCCGGCGGTGAGACAGAGGAAGCAGTTTAGCTTCCTCACAGCCTGGCCTTGTGGATCTGACTCACTGGGCACCAGACGGCCAGATCACACCCATCGCTGACAGACACCAGACATGGTATTTTGCCATGGCTATTCATAGAAGACAATGGGGCTTAATACCAAGGAAAAAGTCCCTTGGTGTGGCGTGACACCGTTTCTTGATGTTAATATATATACACAAGATATATACAAATGTGTTTTTTGTGATAACACCCCCCCACCCCCCAAGAATGAAAAAAAATAAAGAGAAACTGCAAAAACTATGAGACTGTGAGACACTGGCAGAGCTCTGTGATCATTTGATACTAATCAGTACATCCTGTACATGATAAAGGAAGTTATGAGTGAGAAACTTCAAAAAGGAAATCCTCTTGAGTTGTAAGTGTTGCACTTTACATTTATCTGCCATGGACGGCCATTGAAGCCTTCGACTGGTGCTGTAATTTATATGTTGCCTACCAAGATTTAATAGGAAGTGGTTGAACATAACAATGACCAGTCTGAATGTGCTGCAGTGGTGGTGCTTTGGTATGTCCCCACCTTAATCCACAGTTTTTTCTGTCATGTGTTTATTTGATTTATGTATATAATCTTACACCTTCCTGTGATAGACTGGCGACCTGTCCAGGGTGTCCCCTGCCTTCGCCCTAAGTCAGCTGGGATAGGCTCCAGCCCCCCCGCGACCCTGCAGAGGATTAAGCGGCGTACATATAATGTACAGATAATGGATGGATGGATCTTACACCTTTTATCTCCAGTGTGATTAATGCGTGACGCTGCTGGCGTTAGGCCATAAAATCAGCAGTGCTTTTCCTTCATAGTCACAAGATGAAAATATTCTCCAGCTTCTGCTTTCAAACGAAGACACATTCTCCTCACGGGAAAAAAAAAAAAAAAATCTTGACTTTAGATAACCTTTTCACGTCTGAAAACAGCAATAAGCTGATCATCAACAGCCCTTTCACAGAATTCACTCTGTGCCTGCTGTTACCAAACATGCTGTAACTGTGTTAACTATGGTAATCATTAAAGTGCCAATAGTAGGACTCTGCTGGTGCTCTTTCTGATCAGCATGTGGTTGAGATAAGATTGCAAAAGTTATACAGGAAACTACTGTGGCTGTTCTTCTTACTTCTTCAGAAAAAAACAGCATTGGTTGGGTAACAACTTCCGACTGCTACACTGATGATTTTTTAACAGGACTGGATCTCATTGATCGTCTTTGAATTCACAACGTAAAGATTCTAAACTTTCAACCATAGATTCAGTTAATTACGATACAATTGCTTTTAATCTTTTTCAATTTTCAACTTTTTCAATTTTTTAATCTTAATCAGTGAAAAGTTTGAGTTGTGAACATGTTAACACATCTTTAACATGTTTAGTGCGGTACATTTTTACAACCATCTGGTTATTGTAAAAAAAAAAAAAAAAAAATTGGTGTAAGACGGTGACTCATTTTTGTTTTGTAGGCTCTTCACTCCACCCCATTTTGTTTAAGAAGTATATACGCATATATAAAATATTAAACAATACTGAAATATTTATTTGAAGAACTGTATAGAAATTGTAGCCCTTTCAATGCAAAGTCCCCTGATGACTATATACGTCACTCAAAGGTTAAAATGATCATGAATCCTGCACTGGCACACTGGGGGTGTCAACCCACATGGGTAGGAGCCCCCAAATAGTATAAACCTTTTAAACTCATGGCTCAAGTATGTAGGATTCAGTGGCATCTAAAAGTGAGGTTGCAAATTGTAACCAATTAAATAGCCCTCATCTCACCATCTGCACCAAATACACAGAAAACACATAAGGAACTGAGGGCAGTTTGGTTTGGTCGCTGTAGAAGTATGGCAGTGCAACATGCCAAACTCTGTGGGAGTGAAGCCGATCCCAAAAAGATTCTTGGTTTCAAGTGACACATGAACAATTATAATTTATAATTATGGAAGGACAGTTTATATTCCATTCCTGCCAAGAGTTCTCCTTGAATCCAACTCAATGTATGTAAGTCAATATGTTAATGTTTCACTTGAAATCGAGTGTGATGTGTCTGTCTGCACTGACCTTTTACAGTAGATGAGTTAGATCTAGCTTCAGATCATTAGAGGAAGTGTTTTCAGAGTCATGATGTAATCCCGTACTACTATGTGAGCTCAATACTGCGATACAGTATGTTCAAAACCATATTAGGTTGCTTAGCAACTCGTACAACATTCAATTTAATAACACAAGAAGTTTTGAAGGTAGAATCTGGAACACATTTACCACATGGCCAGACACTCTTTTCCTCCACTTCCTCTGTGTACAATACACAACATTTCAGATCATTAAACTCGACAAATCTTTGACAAACCTTCCTCTGCCAAAAATACTGAAGCTGTTGAGGTTAAGAACACTTGCAGAGTGCACAAGGAGGACAGCATGGGGCAAAGATTTGCATTTGACACCTGTTTACAGAAAACATGTGCTGTAACTTCAGTAAGTCACAGGATGGCAGCAATGTTTCTGTCTGAGGCAAACTCTCCCTCCAAATAAATTGTAAACTGATGCTGACAAAAGTTAAAGTCTGACAGATGTTCTGTCAAGTCCATGCATTTTGTTTCATGAAAATCAGTCTGAAATAAGGTGTAATAAAGATAACCTGAAATAATACAAAATATCTACAAGATTGAACATCTTGGATAAAACTGTATATCCTCGGGGAAAGAACAGAGCATTGTATTGCAGACCATGTAGCTGTGCGTATAACTGTTTGGCTTTACCAATGACTTGCAGTTGCATGTCAATAAGGGCAAAGTTTATCTGACACACCAACCCATGCCGGTGAGCGTGGCACTGAACGACGAAACCACAAAAAAAGTAAGTAAATATGCAAATATCCCGTTTTTGTATAACTGGACTAAATTCAGGTGTACTTAGCAACTAAGAGGCACCACACAGACAACAACAACTTTGCCTGCCCCCATCACAGTCTGTGCCTGTCTTGCTGTCTCTCCATTTACGTGCGACAAAAGATAGTGAGCAGCGGTCACGTCTCTAAAGATTTCCAAGAAATGACTTTATCTGCTGTCTTTAGTGTTTCTATTGGCAGAAGAGCCTTATCTTTAATCTAACATGATTAATTGCGAGTTTCCTGCCCTATCAACTGGCAGTTAATGTTCACTTGGAGAAAAAAAAAAAAAAAAAAAACGCATGAGGGGGAATTATGAAAAACAAGATCTGACTCATATTCGGGGGGGATTCAGCAGTTCCTTAAATACAGTCTGTTCATTTATAATGCTGTCACTGTATCTGATGTGATGTGATGATTTGATGAGAACATGTTCTGAACAGCCTCTCTTTGTGATGTATCAAACAGAAAAACCCACTCACAGATGTGTTCCTTAGATAAAATATGTCAAGGGTTAGTTGAGGTGCGTTCATGAATAAACCTCACAAAGCTTATTTCCTGTTGGAAACCAAACAGCTTCGGCTGTGAATGCACAACCTTGGAAGTGCCACCCGCTTGCTTTATAAACACACAGTTAGTGTATATAGTAGCAACTACATAGATAGATAGGTGTGTCCAAAGAAATGTGGGAAATATGTCTCACTTTAATGCGCTGCTCATTATTTATCATAGATGTCATGAGCAGATACTGAATTCACACATTCGCCTTATTCTTCATATGAAATGTTCTATGGAAGATTTTCAACGCCAACACGAATGAAGTCAAATAATCACAGAAAAGGTGTCTTGCATTCCAGTGTTATCAAGCAGGGGGCAGTATACACCTGTGAATACTAAATGCAAAGTGCTGTCATTAGTTTTCATGAGGAAAGTAAATGTTTTTTATTTTTTTTATTTTTGAAGGGAGACAAAATAAATGCGAAAATAAAAAATACAAAACAAAAGACAAACAACTGTCCAATCACGTATTTTGGGACTCCTAGAGGGTTGTTCTTGGCTGACTTCTCAGTGAAGTGTTGACAGCTGGGCTAATTATTGGTAGCCAGCTAGTGCTGGTGTACTACTAGTATCATCATCATCGATGTTGTCCTCTGGAACAACATTAAAGATATTCCAAAGCAAGGCCAGTGCACACGAAGCATTGGCTCATAATTGATATCACTGATGGGATATATTATGATGTAAGTAGTGTCTAATGCTACAGAAAGAAAGACCACCATATCTGATTTTATTACATAAATATTTCTTCTTTTTTAAGTCAAATAAAGAATTACTGTTGCCATCCCAGGGCTGTGTGCTAAGCCTATTCCTGTTCACACTATTCATCATTAAAAAATTACAAAACGGGGGACATCTCACCAATCACAAACTGTTACCATAAAAGAAAAAAAAAAAAAACTCTGCCTGCACTGATCTCCAACCAGCCAACTTAAATTTAGCATCAGCTAACAGGTAGCAAGTTGTCAAAGAATGAATAGCGACATGGTCCTTGAGCTTCTCGTAAAAAAATTACTTCACTGAACCTGCGATTGAAAATGAAGCTGAAAATGAAATATAACGGAAGGCCGACACCAAAGCTCGACCTGACTCAGGGGAGAGTTAAGAGAAAAGCTTGCTCTTGTTTTGAAGGGAACTACGCGAGAACTGAATGGGATGCGCAAAGTTAAACCAACTTTTTTGCTGGCCTTGAATCTTGTCTGACTTGTCTACAAGCTCCATGAGCAACCCATGTACTGTATTACTCAAATGAGAAACAAGGCCCTCAGCTTAACTCTCTTGCAGTGAATAAACAAAGAAGAATAAAAAGGGTTAGCAGCACTCAAGTCAAAATGTTTATTCATGCTACACGGACATTTCGGGCAAATCAGCCTTCTTCTGCATGTGTTCTGGCAAAATCCTTGAGATTATATTGTTACATCATTAATGTTGTAAATTCTCTGTTTGAATTTATTTTCCAAAACCACATAGTTCCCCTTTGAACCAGTTGTTTGCTGTTAGCTAATACCAGTTGACACGTACTAATCAGCTCAGCTGTAGACATCAGAATCATTGAATCCACCAGTCCATCTCTGAAAACAACATTTTTTCATGGTTTTCCTTGAATGGGTGGTCAATTCATACACAAAAAGCAAGTACATGTGTTGTGTTTTGTATTTGACTTGAGTCTTTATTTCAGCAACTCAAAATGGTCTGTATGTTCAATGAGGGATTTCTCAGGTAAACTTTTCAGCTCTGGGTCACTGCCAACACCTCCAGCATTCCTTGATGACGCCTCATTGGGGCTCATGAGGAGTAGTACAAAAGACAAGGACTTTGGCAGGCAGTGCAAAGACCACGTCGCTGCAGAATCTCAGTAAGAAAAAGAGGAGGAGGTGGTGGATGACAGACTGAGAAGCCACAAACTGACACTATCCAGGCTGAGGAAGAGGAGATGTTGCAATCCATCAAACACCTATGGGTGTGTATCAGCAGTGAAGCTAACTCGTACAACAGGGCAAGGCGAGGCATGGCAAGTTTAACGTGCATGTAAAACACAGGAACGCAAGAGGAGGAAAAGGATAATAGATGAATATAATAATGATAATGATAATACAAATATATAAAAATATGGGTTTTTTTAAAAGGACAGGAGAGACGGAACACATCTCCTGTCCTTTGGGGAGACGATTCTATGGAGCCAGGACAATGACTGTGAAATTTGGCATCGAAAAATAAAATTTGGTAGGCTTTTAAAACAAATCCTGAACTGAAAAAGGAAACATTGGCATTGAGAAACCATTGGAGAAAGTTGTTGGCAATGGTAATTGGCACTGGAACATGTAGTGGCACTGAAAAATAAAAAACACAGGCAATCTTCTGATTTTTTTCTTCATGTCAGTCTTTCTCCAGTGACAATATTCTATTTAATTATACAATTTTTTTTTTTTAATTTTCACCTATTTTCAGTCTCAATTCTTTGTCACTCTCTTGGAATAGAGGGAGGTTTTGAGGAGAGAGGCAAGGAGAAGGTGCTAACTGATGCTATAGGGTTGTAATATATTGGGAAAACATTGCAATATAAAAAACAGTCATTTTTATGACTTGAATAGCTCTACTATTAATCTTTATTGTAGCGCGTCTAACACTTTTAAATGAAGGAGTGTCAGAGAGTCATGTCGGACACAAAATAATAGACATCACCAAAAACCAGCTCTGTGAAATCAAGAAGATCACAACTCAATTGAACTGTCAAATTACAATTGGTGTTTTAAGAAGCAAGGTTCTGACTCGACCCAGAGCTCAGTCCACTTGGTAAAAGACTACATTTTATTTCCCCGCAATCCCAAAACAGTTCAGTTCGAATCCTGATGAAGTAACCAGCCGCTGAGTGGCCCGAACTAGTAAGGTCTCATTCATTACCAACTACTTAATCATAAGTTACTCCTTTTGTGTCTTCAAGTCAAGTGAAATGAATACTATCATTAACAAGTAGAGTAATTACTTAAATAGTTACTGTAAAAGAAGTCTCTCAGTCCAGCAACATTTTTACAAACAGCTAAGCTCAGAGCCCTGAACATCTCACAGCTTTTAAGCAGGTCTGATATTAAAGGGGCAACAGCACATAAAGCAATGGTGAGACATGTCAGACATCAGAGTGAAAGAAGCCCAGCGTCATTAATGTCATTGTGTGAACCTTTAATGACACACCAAAGTTTGGTCTATCAAGGGAAACAAGGCGGGTAGGTGTAAGCATGGTGCGATTGTAATGATATCACTTGAGGTTAGGGTTGTTTTCGCACGGACTGTGCAGTTTCCCACACAGCGAGAAACTTAGTGTGTAAACTTAGTGGAGCTTTTAGTGGCTAAAGAGTCAGATTGCTTCCCTGGTGGATTTAAAAAAATGGTTCCAAATGAACGCCGCTGTTCCTCTGTGTGTGCTTGATGTGTAAGAACCCCCACATGTTGGCTATCAGCTATGTGTGTCATGTCAAAGGTTTGTTTTTCTGTACCCAGGTGGACAGATGATCTATTACTGTGGGTTAATAGGTCCACTATAACCTCCTTATTACACCACAGAAAAGTGGGATCAATATTAGGGTGGCTGTGTCTTAAGGGAAGAGCCAGCAGCTTGTTCAATTCCCCAGGTCAAAGTGAATGCCCTAGGGCAAGATTCTGAACACCATGCTGCTCCTGATGTGCTGGTCATCACCTTTCAAGGCAGCCACTGCCATCAGTGTATGAATTAAAATAAGTCGCTTTAGACAAAAGCATTAAAATGCATTAAAGTGCCCTTAATGTGAATGTAAATATAGCAACACCACCAAATGATCCCTCACAAGTGAAAAGTTGACTTAAAATGTTAAGTCAGTCATACTGCTGCAAAGTTCTGTCGACCTCTTACCTTTTCTGGATCCTTTGATCCCGCTCACTGTCCTCTGGTTACTGCTCTTAGCCTTCAGATGTGTCACTCTCAAACTTCCTACAAGTAACCACTCCCTTCCTGTCTTCAGAATAAGTGTACACAAACCTACTATAGCATTGTCACTGAAGGTGCTGAAGTTTCTCATCTGGGTACTTTAAAAGCTCTGCTGGGTTCCCTGTTCTTATTTCACTCTGCAGTATTTACCTTTAATACATCGATTTACATATTTATATTGATGATACTGTGGTGTATATATTCAGATTTTCTTTCTCTTGTATTTTTTAAACTAGTTCCCTGCTGCTTAAAAAAGCATACTCTTTGTTACTGGTTGCCCATTTGTAACGCTGCTGAATGAATATTTATGTATTTGTATCATCTAGACGGGATTACTAGTACAGTGTGTCCTTCAATTGAACACAACGATGCCAGATCTTTAAGCTGATACTTGTAAGGTGTGAAGGCATACAGGGGTCAGATCCTGTTTATCTAGCTGATCTAATTAGCACTTCCTATCCACTGCATGCTCACGTTAGAGGGGTGCAGTTAATTTTACTTAACACCACAGTGAGGCTACAATTGTTTTTATCTTTTGAGTGTGTGTGTGTGTGCGTGTGTGCGTATGTGCGTATGTCATCATAGCAATGGACAAATGCAGTTTTGAACCATTTGCCACGTGTTTATATGTCTGTCTGTGGACGGATTTTGTCAGTGCAATAGCAGCTGAGCCTTGCAAGATGCAGGTTTGTAGTCAAGATCAAAATGAAGGCGGGGTTCAAATTTGGGTGTGGTCCAAACAATGGTGCTAAAAGAAGGGGGGTATGAACTAGGAAAAGAGCCTCTGCCCACCCACATGTGTTCCAGTCCACTGTGAGACATTTGGTAAAACTACAGACCATCTTGCAATGGGAAAACACCAGCTGTGTGACATGTGAATGGAACACATGATGTAAGAGAAGTGAGATTGGTGAAACCAGTGAACTGTTCCATGCTTGATGTAAATCCTTTATATCAAATTCTTCAATATTTCAGTAAACCATTTATGTATGTAAAGTTTCTTACTTACTTACTTTGGGTGGCTGGTATCTATGATTGAGTTCAATTTAAGGCAGACCATTATGCAGGTTTAAAAGGTAGAATGATACAGGGCAATCAAATTTGTTATAGGATTAGATGAACGAGACGTCTAATAATAGAAGGAGACTGCTGCGCTTGGGCTGAGGTGGGCGCTCTACTAGTGTGCCATTCTAGTTGACTCAGCAGCTGCCTTTCAGGGACCCCGAAAGAATAACCCATATAATTTGTTTTCTTCATCTGCTTGTGTAATCTGTGTCTTGACACATAAATGAACGGCACACTAATTCAAAAAACATGTCAGAAATCACCATTCAAACCAATTTAATACTTCACGACTCTATTTATGCACATTACTCTCTATGCAAAATCATGGGGCAGCTCTTCCAAAAACCCAGGAAATGTTAAAGGTTAAATTTAAATATGGGCATGCACTATAAACAGACAGTGTGCACCTGCTTAGATTTGTACGACACACACAGCAGCTCCACCACAAGATGTGGGACCCAGCAGGAATGAGGCCTCTGAGGGGGAGCAGGAAAGGTGGGTGAGGAAGTGGTGATGGCATTCATCTACGCACTCCCACACAGAACTCAGATGTGGGTGTGAAAAACAAATATGTGACATGTTCTCTTTTTGACATGCCTAAAGTTGTCACATAATTTAGAAATCATGTTTTTAATAGTAGAAGAGAACTCACTCCAGATTTGTCTTATACTAAGCTCCAGTATCCAACAAGAAGGTAATTACACCAACTAATGCACACCGAAACGTCTGCCACATGTCCTGACACGTGGCACAAACACAAAGGAAGTGAAAGCTGCTGTTGTACTGCATTAATGACCACATTTGTTACCAAGTTAAAAAAAAGCTTAGCTGATTCATCTAGTTTAGGACATTCCCTTCACCCTGCACACTAAACAAAGGCTTGTTTACAGACTACTGTGTGATGCTATTGCTACTGCATGGCACACCCATGAGCAAGAAAGGCAAAAAAAGTATGTATCACATAATGTATAATATACAATATAATCATGTAAAAATGAAGATGTAACAGATATGGAACAATAAATTGTATATAGTTTTCTCATTCATCGTGCTCAACACGCAAATGAGCAAATATGATCTTCCCTGTACTTTTATCGACATCTACTGCATATATACATGGACAGTTGTCACAGTATCTTAAGTGAAAGACTTGTTAGTCATTTCCAAAAGAGTGTCAACACAAGAGACTAAAATAGGAATTCTTGGGTTTAAACTAGTTCTTCTTTGTGCCACTGGTTGTTGTTAGCATGTCTCCTGCAAGCTCAGCTGTGGTTTCTCTCAGGTGTTGCAGCTGCTGATCTCAGCTGTCATTTTGGAGGAAGCACCAGAAGTGTACAAACTTGAAGTACTCCATGCATGTTCATCTGTCCTGGTGCTCATGCAGCATGCTGCGGAACAGCAGAGGAGCTATCTGCAGGGACACCAGAGAGCCCAGACCAGGCAGCAGACCCTGCGTACCACCCTCACACTCTGTAAACACTGCAGCCGGTGTGGGTGCACCATGGCCAGGTATCAGCCCAGACTGATACAGGTCAAGAAGCCAGTACCTGGTGGAAATTATAAATGTCACATGCTTAACACATACTAAAGACGATGGCAAAATGAATAATTTCACAGATAAAAGTGGATAACCGAAAAAGTATGTAAATGGGCTGCTACAAAGTCATACCACAGTTTTGTAGAAGGTGTTTTCACCATCCATGTCTTCAATCTGATACCTTTAAATTTTGGTCTACAAACCTTTTATACTTGGTGTGCATGAAGGATTAGTTACATTTTAAACTAGCTCTTGTACATTTGTCTTGTCCTTTGTAACTGCTGAAACCTTTCAAACAAATTCAGGATTGCCATTAAATAAATGTTAATCTGTGTGCAATAGAGGAATAAGAGACCACTGAACTAGATAAATATCATCAGAGTATAACATATTCACAACAAGAGACAGGTTTTCAACAAGTTCACTGTTGGAACTGTGAATACGCCTTAATCAGGTGGTTGTGGATGTAAAATTAGCTGCAAAACTTGAAATACCTCTAAAAAGGTTGCGTGCAGTGTTCAAAACCCACCTCTACCTTTTGACATCACATGTCCGTCAAACATTGTCATATTGTGACAACACTTTTTACTTATTGCTGGGATCATCATTGATGTTGTGTTCTGGCACAACATTAAAGATATTGCAATGCAACCAGTGCACATAAAGCATTAGTTCGTAATTGATATAATTGATTGTTAAATGTTTACCATGAAGCCTGGTAAAACTACTGTTTGAGTTTGGTGACATTCAATGATTCTGATGTAAGTAGTGTCTAAATCTAAAGAAAGTCAGACCACCATATCTGATTTTGTTTAATAACGGTCTCTTCTTTTTTAAATCAAATTAAAATATTGCAGAAATGCTCCCTTTGGCATCCTAGGGCTGTGTGCTCAGCCTCTTCCTCTTCAACCTGTTCAACCATGACTGCACTCCAAGAGATAACGAGAACTCTAAATATGCTGATGACATCACGATCATCTGCGGCATTTCAAAATGCGATGAGAGTTCATATCGGGACAAAATCAACAATCTTGCAGAGCGATGTGCAGAGAACAATCTGCTGCTCAACGTCAGCAAAATCAATGAGCTGATCAATTATAATTCACAGAACACGGCAATCCACAAAACTTAACAACACATAAGACACATGGCATTTCAGAATGGAATGATAAATTGAATTCAACTGACTACGCGCACTGAGAGAGAGCGCTCGCTCAACAGGCAGAAAGAAAGTTAGTGTGAAAACATAGTGAGCAGCTAAACAGTCAAACTGTTTCCCTGGTGGATAGCAACATGGAGCTGGGTGAAGAATCACGTAGACGGAAAAATGGTTCAAAACGAACGCTGCTGTTGCTGTGTGTGTGCGCTTGATGTATAAAAACCACACTGTTAACATGTTGGCTATCGGCTATTCCTTTCGTGTCAAAGGTTTCTTTTGCTGTACCTTGGTGGTCAAAGAATCCATCACTGTGGGTTTATAGGTCCACTATAATCTCCTTATTACACCACAGAAAAGTGGGATTATTATATCAACACTGCTAAATGTTCCCTCGCGAGGGAAAAGTTCACCTACCATTTTAAGTTAATCATATCTCTACAAACTTCTGTCAACCTCTTACCTTTTCTGAATCCTTAGATCCTTTAGAACAGCTCACTGTCCTCTGGTTACTGTTCTTAGCCTTCAGATCTGTCAGATCTTTCAAACTTTCTACAAGTAACCACTCCCTTCCTGTCTTCAGAATAAATGTACGCAAACCTACTATTGAATTACCACTGAAGGTGCTGAAGTTTGTCATCTGGGCTCTGTTAGGTTCATTGTTCTACTTTTACGCTGCAATATTTACCATTATCACATCATTTAACATATTTATGCTGATGATACTGTGGTGTATATATTCAGATCACTTTTTTTTTTACATGTAATATTTGCATAGCTGATACAGATCCCTGCTGCTAAAAAAAAAAAAGAAAACATACTCATCGTCATTGTTTGCCCATTTGTGACACTCAGTGTGTTTACATGCATAGCGTAGTCAGATTACAGCCGTAGTTTAACTATGCTACTCAATTGGACAACTGCAATTGTCCGAGTATACATGCTGGTGAGAAAATCCAATCACTGGCCGAAGCATGTCATACCCTGGTAAACTAGGTGGCGCTGCAGTCATTTCAACTAGTGGTAACAGACCCACCTCCGGCTGACCTCTTTAAGTCACCAGCTGCCTCGGCATTCCAGAAAGATGGCCAATGAAGAGCGAGGAGAAGCTACATCTTTGTACATTTCGTATATGGTGTACATGATAACTACACAAACTAGATGCACGATGGCGCTCTTGCTTGCGGTTATTTCAGAGGACAGCCGCCGCCGCCGCCGTCCTGTTAATTCCGGCTAACGGCCCCGCGAAAAAAGTCTCGAGCCTGCACAGAAAGCAAAATCCAATCCAATTCGATGGAACGTACACGTGCAGGAGTAATGCAACTATCAGTCGAATAATCTAGGTGTTTTAATCCGACTGTGAGAAATCTGATCCGGCCTGATTTTAGTCAGACTAAGGTGTATATATGCATCTTAAAAATCTGATCATAGTCCGACTGACCCAGTAATTCGGTTTTCTTGAGTGTCATGTAAACGCACTGACTGCTGAATGAATATCTATGTATTTGTATCATCTAGACTATATTGGTGTTATGTGCTCTCATTGAACACAAAGCATCAGTGGTTTTCTGATGCAAGACGTTTAAGATGTTACTCGTAAGGTGTGAAGTTTTTTTGAATGCAATAGCAGCTCAGCCTTGCAAATGCAGGTTTGTAGCTGAGCTCAAAATGAAGGTGGGGTTCAAACAAGGGTGCTAAAAGAAGGGGGGTATGGAGTAAGAAAAGAGCTACTGCCCGCCTACTTTACACCCCCCGCCCACATTTGTTCAGTTAATCTTTTCAGTCCTTTGAGACATCTGCTAAAACTAGATACCGTCTTGCAATGTGAAAACACCAGCTGTGTGACATGTGAATGGAACACATCATAAGAAAAGTGAGATTGATGAACCAAAAAAAGCTCAGCTGATGTATCTAGTTTAGGACATTTCATTCACCCTGCATACATACACAACCAAACAAAGAACCTTCTAACACACAAACAATGACAAACCAAAATTTAATTTAAACTATGAAAGAACACTACTGTGTGACAAAACTGCTAATGCATGGCACACACACGAGCAAGAAAGGCGATACAAATAAGACAGTATATAAGATACACTTTGATGTAAAAAAAAAAAAAAAGATTAACAGATAGGGAACAATAAATTGTATGCAGTTTTCTCATTCATCGTGCTCAACACTTTGGGTGGGAGCGGCTGCAAATTAGCAAATATGATCTTCCCTGTACTTTTATCGACATATACTGCACATGTACATGGACAGTTGTCACAGTATCTTAAGTGAAAGACTTGTTAGTCATTTCCAAAAGAGTGTCAACACAAGAGACTAAAATAGGCATTCTTGGGTTTAAACTAGGTCTTCTTTGTGCCACTGGTTGTTGTTAGCATGTCTCCTGCAAGCTCAGCTGTGGTTTCTCTCAGGTGTTGCTGCTGCTGTTCTCAGCTGTCATTTTGGAGGAAGCACCAGACGTGTACAGATAGTCCTTAAAGAGGCTCAGCACCCGCTTCTTGTAGGTCTTGATGGCAAAGAAGTAGATGACTGGGTCCAAGCAGCAGTTGAAGTTCATCAGGGAAACGGTAATCTGCGAGTAGGTAGATAGAGAGGTAGATAGATTGTGAAAAAGGAAAATTGGTGGGGAATGTTTGAAACAAAATAAACTAACAGGTCCTACCTGTAAAGACACCTTGAAGGCCCTCAGTTCCTCGCAGGTTGGCTGGTGGTGTATCTTTCTCGACATGAACTGCATTACGTTGAGGTGGTAAGGACTGAAGCATACGAGAAAGGTGAGGAGGATGAGAAGAATAATGGTGTTGGCCCTGTGATTCCTCCTTGATCGACCAGTCACGGAGTTCTGCTTGGCCACAGCTCGCAGCTTCAGGTTGATCTTGGTATAGCAGCCAATGATGATGATGAGCGGACAGCAGAAGGAGAAGGCGCAGGCCACAAGCAGGAGATAAGGGGTGAAGCGGGAGCCATCAAAGTTGAAGTACTCCATGCAGGTTCGTCTGTCCTGGTGCTCGTGCAGCATGCTGCGGAACAGCAGAGGGGCTACCTGCAGGGACACCAGAGCCCAGACCAGGCAGCAGACCCTGCGTACCACGCTCACACTCCGCAAACACTGCAGCCGGTGTGGGTGCACCATGGCCAGGTATCGGTCCAGACTGATACAGGTCATGAAGCCAATACCTGGTGGAAATGACAGCACATACTGAGAAGGTGTTTCCACCACCCATGGTCTCCAATCTGATACCTTTACATTTTTGTCAAAAAGCTTTTTATACTTAATATAATTCGTGTGTATAAAACTTTAAAGCAAGTTTAAGCTGGCTTATTACATTTTTTTGTGTCCTTTGTAAATGCTGAAATCTTTCACACAAGATAAATGTAAACATGTGACAGTGCTCTGGCATCCAAGAGCATTATTACCTGCATAGGTATTTGCAAAGAAGAGAAGTGTGGTCAGTCTGCAGAGAAGGTCACCAAAGGGCCAGTCATAGTGGCGAATGTAGTACGTGATTCTGCCAGGCAGCGTCAGTGTGAACAGGGTATCAGACAGTGCCAGGTTGACCAGATAGATGGAAGTGGAGTTGAACTTCTGCTTCTTCTGGCAGATGACATAGAGAACCAAGCTGTTGCCACACACGCTGATGATGAAAACAACAGAGTAGAAAATAGGGAAGAGGACCACTGCGGCTCTCTGGTAAACAAACACGTCACAGCCGCTGTCGTTCACAGAGTTCCTTGCTGCGTCCAGGGTGATATTTTCCACAGCCATCCCACCTGTCATTTTGAGCAAAGGATCACAAAGTCAATTGCAAATCATTATACATTAAACAATGTGCATGTGCAAAGGAATAAGAGAGCACTGAACTAGAGAAAAATCATCAGATTATAACATACTCACAACAAGAGACAGGGTTCCAGCAAGTTCATTCACTGTGAATACTCCTGAGTCAGGTGGTTGTGGATGTAAAATGAGCTTGAAGTACCTCTAAGAAGGCTGTGTTGAGTGTTTAAATCCCACCTCTCCTTTTTGACATCACATGTCTGTCAAACTTTGTCATACTGTGACCACAGTAGTTACTTATTGCACTGTGCAGAAACTGTTTCATGGCCTGTCACTGACAATTGTGAAACAAATCTGATATACAGTCCTCTCTTTTTGAATAGTGTATTTTACTAAATATTCATAAAACAGTGCCACATGCTGTTTGAATGCCTGTTAGTTTTCATCATTTCACTTTTATCATCTTCATTATCATTTTAATCTCGCATATTATCTGCAGTTTGAAACAAAATAAAGAATAAATATTAGCTCACTTACCTGTAGTGCTATTATCCTCTTAAATTGTTTTGGTGTGCCTTGCCTAGTTTTGGAGACACTGGCCGAAGAGATGTCTGCCTCCTTGCCAGTGTAATAGAATTAGATGGCACTGGGCTTGTGGTGCTCAAATCAACCTTTTAAAAACTCAATAGCCACATCTCTTTCCAGAAATCATGACCAGGTTCCTTAACATAAACCAATGACCTTGTTGTGAGCAGTTTCATATAAGAACTATTTTCTTTCTACCAGCTACACCCAGCAACTGTATCACTGTGCACATGGAAGCATGCACCTAATCATGGACAAGAGGCTAGCTACCTTAGCTATCTAACGCTAGTCCATAAGTAGATGATGGACTCTTCCTACTCTGCAGTGATATGGTTGGCAGGTGTAGTTTGGTAAAAAAAAAACAAAAACAAACATGTTTTGACATGAGACTGATCACATCAAGGGAAGTGGGTTAGCCCAAGTAACCAGGTCATGTTTCTGTAAAGAGACATTGCTGTAGAGTTTTTAAATGTATTTATTTGGCACTTTGAGAACCACAAACCAAGTGTCATCTAGTTCCATTTTCTTTGAGAGAAGGCAGACATCACTACTGCTGATATCTCCAAAGCCCTGAAAGTCACAACAAACTGTAGATGGAAAAATAGCACTACAGTTGAGAGGGAAATCATGCATTTTTTATTTGGGGGGGAGGGACTGTCACTTTTACATGTCAGTCATTTGTGAAGGACAGTGAATTGCAACAACCTCTTGAAAAGGCTTCTATACAAATAAAGTTTTTAGGTGTGACGTCAGCGAGACATCTAGAGATTTGTGCCGCCACCTTCAGACCGGAGAGAAGACAGAACGAGATGAGCACAAGCCCCACTGTTCTTACTGTGTCGTTATTACAGAAGTCCTCCTGAGTGCTTGTGTGTGTGTGTGTGTGTATGTGAGAGAGAGAGAGCGAGAGAGACAGAGATAAAGATAAAGAGAGAGAAAAGGATAGATAGCGAAAGTGAGATTGAGCAAGTACTGATTGTGTTATCGAATCAAATTCATAGAAGTTGCTGTCTAACACATGCATATGCGTAACAACAATATCTAACGTTTTGGGGGCTAAATGCACAAATCATGATCACTGGGACAGAAACAAATGTAATGTGACACACACGGAGGCTAGTGTTCAATAAAGCTGTGCACATGTACACAACACTGCTTGCAGTTAGCGAAGCGTGAATTTGAAAGGTTAGATGAAGTGATAGGTAGGTGTGAGGTTTTATATTGCGTTCCTGCCTCTGAGGTTTTCTCAAGTCTGTTTCTGTGTGCGGCTGAGGTGAAGACAGGCAGGCCTGAAGTTGGTGATGGAAGATATAGAAGGAAGTATCGCTGGCGCTTGTGCAAAACTGTCACAATCCTGTGATGTGTGGATGAATCACTTAAACCTATATGTACATCTCAACTACCTACCCCCCAAAAAAAGATTAAAAACTTGAACAATGTAAACTGAAAAAAAACAAAAAAAACAATGTGGTGTCAAATTCTGAGAATACTTATACCGGTAAAACTGTGGCTGCTTCAGCAAAGTAAGATGCGGCAGCTTTACTTCACACAAATCAAACCGACTCAGTTTGCAATTACTCACAACTTATTTTTTGTTTCACTTATTCAAGATTCTAAATCAATTTGTCATTATGCAATGAAGATCGCGTAATGGAACTTTTGTTGCAATTCCCTGAGCTACGTGCACATACACTATGCAGACCTATTGAAACACAATGATCAAGTCAGAAAAATAAACTATTCATGATGGAGTGTTGAAGGGGAGTTTAGGAGTCTCACAGTGAGGAATGAAGCTGTCCAACAGTCTGGTGGTATGGATGCAGATACTTCCATATCTTTTTCCAGATAGCAGCAGGTTGGACAGACTGTGGCTGGGTGATGTCTGTCGGTATCCTTCAGGCCCTGTGCAGAAACCTCCCTTCATCAATATCACTGATGCTCGATAGATGGGTACCAATTATATGCTGGGTTCTGTTAAGATTTCCAATCAGCTTCGTGAGTGAGGTTGTATTGAATTCTTAGCTAAAATGAACACACAGCATTCTGATGTTAAGGTATTCTTATTGTCAAGGTGTGTGAAGACTGAGAGGAGGGAGGTGGAGATGGTGTTGCCGGTGTATCTTTCAGTTCTGAACGCTAAGGGTCCACACTGGCTCGGATGTTGCCTTTGATGCGCTGGAGAGCCCAAAGCACTTCATCAAAATGGGGGTGAGTGGTGGTCATTTTGACAAGACACTGCAGTGTCTCCTGCGAGACTGACATGTGAAAAATATCCACTAATGGACTAAGAAAACATTCATCGGCTGATATTAATGGAAAACAAAATAAAAAATTGCTCAGCGGAGTAAACATTGCCAGGACCCTTGAAAGGAACGACACGAACAACTGAATAACCATTAAGACTTTTTTTTTTTTTTATTATTCCTTCAAACCTCAAACAAATTTGATGGAACACACATTCCTATCAAGGAAGTAGGAAATACACTGGCTACTGTATCTCATCTCGCTCGCCCGCTAAAGCTTTCCAGGTCGGTGTAATTGAAATGGATGGCTGCTGGATAGGCAAAAGGTCACTAATTGTCACCAGTCAAATGCGGTTATAATACAGCTCACTTAGGCCACAATGAGAGCTTCATGTAGACAGTGTCACCTGCAGGTTAGGAGCCTGCTGCACTTCAGCCTACATTTCATGCTCCATTAATTTTGTGCCCAGAGTTAAACATCTCGTATCATCTGAACGGCGTGCCGGAAAAGGAAAAGACAGTCGTTTGTTGAGCGCTCGCTAGGTGTCCTGGGGCTCTCTCAGTGTTAAATACTGCAGTGGCACAGGAGGACATGAAATGAAGGGGATTCTCACTTCTGCTCACACAATCTCATGTCTCAAAATGACAATGTAAACATATGAGTACCACCAAAGAGCTACTTTTACTTCTCCTTTCACCTCGAATATGATACATTTTGTATATCTGTGGTTGTAAGTGTGAAGCTTGAAACTGCAACAATGACTCTGTTGTGTCTGAAGTAACTCTCCACTTATAAATGAATAAATGTAATCAAGTCAAATGTGCTGGATTGCTTAGAATACATCACATCTTGCTCAACATTATTCTTTTTTATTTATCACAGCAGCAGCGTGAAAATGGCACACGTGGTCGTGTGTAGTGTGTTTGCAGTTTTCTGGGTTGATGGGTGTGTGACATGAAAGGTCTTAGGAAATTGAAAGTGACGACCCAGCATGGAACATGCATGGAAGTCACTTCTCAGAAATGTGACCTTTTTCTGGTTGTTAAGTCAGGGGTGGGCTGAAAAAGGGGAGGGGGGGGGGGTAAGAAGGGGGAACAAACTGATTTGAAGAGAATTATACAATAGTCAATGGCGCAACTGCAGCCCATAAAAGAACACCCCAGAAGGCATATCGTTTTAAAGGCACCCTCATGGTGGAGGGGGACCAGTGGTGTGTTGCTGAGGCAAACTGGGAATGACTTCTGGTGTCCACGACATGTGTGGAATAGCCAGCGTGGTTCCACAAACGGTGCCTAACCAAATTTGGGATGTTTTTTGCTGCCAGAATGAATTGTGTATGAAACTTCCCCCACACAGTTTAAATTTAAATCTGCTGTAGCAAACCAACTTCACCGTGCTGCTGTCAACTCATTCAGCAGCCAAACTAAAGCAATGGTGTTGTAGTGTGTTGATGGATAATGATTTTTTAGAGATGGTATGTGTTATCAATAGAATTGCATTGACTATATATATATATATAGGTATTGCTCAAACAACAGGGGAACATTACAAAGAAAAAGAAATTGATCTTGTTGTATAAAGATGGGACCATGTCTGGAAAACACACGACACAGCATCTAAATAGCTTAAGAACAAGATAATCAACTATAATTTTGTGCATAGAACATATCTCAGTAGTGTTCAGTTGTAAAGGATGGGTGTATCCAAGCAGGATAAAAGTGCATTCTGGTCCAAACACACCAAACACATGATAACAACTGGATGTAAGATGGCTAAAAGAAACCAGGAGGAAGACTATAATGAACTTCCTATTTCCAACATCTTGTTCTTATATCTTTTTCTGTTGCCTTTTCTGCATCTTGGACAGACAAGTCAAATAGGTAAAATAAAATCACTCTTTATGTGTATGCAGTTGCAATGCAGGCCGCTAAAGTTGACTGTAGTAAAACATAACACCACTAGAGGGAGTGCAATCATTACGAATCAGAAACTGAAAATCATAAAGTGCCATTCAGAGAGAATAACAAAAACACGTTTCAGCGTTATGCTAGAGGTCTGAAACACTTTTTCCTTTAAGTTCAACATTCGTGTGCCACATTTTTGAAATGTAATCCTCTTATTTGTCAAACTCACTGCTCTAGTGTTAAATTTGCGTGCTCTTGTGTGCATGCCTGATTTATACATGTCCCGGTGTGTGTGTGTGTGTGTGTGTGTGTGCGTGCGTGCATAAGCAGACTGCTGGACATACCGCAGGGGACTCCTGCATTGTCAGGGGGCCTCATGTGGCTCGTGTCTGTTCTCATCATCGCCATCTCCCCCCATGCATCAGCCGCCGCCTGCCCGGCTCAGGCCCTGTCCCCCACTCCACCACCACGCTCGCGTGAAGACTCTCCGTTCACACTTTGCTTCACGCTTGTCACCTTTACCACTGATGAGCTATTTGTTGTTTTTTTTACGGCCAACACTTTTAAACCCTCTGCTTCACAGAGACCAGTGCACTGCTCCACTCGACATGCTTTATGTGATGCTAGAGTGACAGGAGGAGAAAGGTGTGCTCGTGCCCGGTGAAGCCGTGTGAGTGTGAAGGGAGCATCGTTACGCATCGTCACAGGTGTCTGTGGACGGCGTCTTAAAGGATGCCTACAACCCCTTTCGTTCATCGTGATTCCTGCTTAATCTGACATGTCACAGTGTTGACACTAGTGAAGCCGGTTGTGAAAAACACACACCAGCTCATTGTGCCGGGTGTCCTTTTGAACTGCTCATGACTTCACACCCGTGAACACGCTGTGAATTCCACTTTCTCCCACATGTAGGAGTGTCATGGTACATAAAACTTATCCGTTTAATAGGCTCATCACACACATGCACAACTCACAAGAGCGCCCCACAGATGGGAAGCTCTCTGATTGGCATATATAGGGATTTCTTGACTGTTTAGACTTGAAAAGGGACCGAGTTTAATGTGTTTTAGTGGTCTGATCACTGGTGCCAGAGGCATCATTTCTTTACTACCTCAGAAGTTGCTCCTGAGCTTTGGGCATTTTATCAAAAACAGTGACAGAAAAAGCTTTGTTGGAGCTTCAGACAAAAAGAAAATGATGCAGCACATGAAACACACACATCAAGATTTGAAGGCCCAGTTCTGAACAGAAAGCTTTTCAGGTTACGCCACTGCTGGAAACCAAGACATGGTATTATTGTCATTTAATGACTTACTGCAGTATAAGAATAGCTTTAAAGTACATTAAAACCAGGAGAGGGTGTAGAGCAAAAAAAAAAAAAAAAAAAAAAAAAAAAAAAGCACTGGAACATTATTTTTCTTCAGTCTTCAGTGATGTTTCTCCTGATCATTTCCCTTCATCTGTAGATGCAGTGGCCAAAAAAGTACTTTGTTTTCGCTGTCCAAGCAATCAATATGCCCTGAAACTGATCAAAACAGAGAAGGATCAATTCAGGTGTTGACAAAACCAAACTCGATCAGACATTTCTTATGAACCAGTATTCAAAAGCACCACTCTCCACTTGACAAATCACAAACAGTATCTTCTGTACTTGACTATTTTAGGTGACTTGAATGCCGAGCGCTTGATTCGCGTAACAGCCACAGAGCTACAGTAGCTGGAAAACATTAACACAAGTGTTCATACTACATAACAGAGTAATTAGAAACTTACATGCACAGTTCATTTACAGCGTTGATGCAGCATGACCGCATCCACATGCAGTGGTGTATTCTGAGCTAATGAATGCTGAATAATGAATACGGGCCAGAAACTGTCGTCAACACAAACAAGCTCCGGTGGTCGTAATCATACTGACAACAAACACACATGATGCAGACACAGACAAGTGAGTATCTGTAGCTTGAATTATTTACTACTACTAGTTTTAGACTACTTTATTACCAGCGTGATACATCATAAGGACTTGTGCCAATTAACCAACTCCTCTCCGCAGGTGAGTACAGTGCAGGACCCCTAGGGCTGGTAGGGATTCAGTGACTTGCGCTGGGATTTTTAAGCAGCATGGATACAGGACCTGAAACCAGTCTTGCAAAACTGTCCTTTTCGATGTGGTGTGGTTTTGGGCTCATGGTTCTTCTGGTAAAATCAAATTCAAAAACACGAGTAGATGAGAAATGCAGCTGAGCAGCACCATCTTCAGGATCTGCATTAAAAAAAAAACAATCCTCGAGAGCTGGTGGTTTTTACTTTATGCTTTGTGTTGTGTCTTTAACACTGATGTTATCACTGTACATATACCAACATGACAGCTGTTTTGCTATGTTTTCATGTTTTCATGTTATAAGAAATGATATTCTAAATGCCAGTTTTAAACATTAATGAAGCAGAGGTGCAGCAAATTGTTAGCACAGCTTCGTAGAGGCAGAGTGCATAGATCTGAACTAATGAACCTAAGTTCAAACAAAAACTGAGCCAACAACTGCTGTATTTTTGATCACCGTTCCTCTTCAGTGCGTTCCCCAAACATATACATATTACACTTAAACAAAGCTTGTATTCATCTGTGGCCAGTGACAGGGGCTGCGTTTGAAGACGTGGCCTTGTCCCACGGTTCGTGCCGTGGCAGGTTTTCAGGTCATCTGAGGCGATGTGCATATTTTGGATGTCATCTTGGCTGTTGTATTATTGTTTTATTCACAGGGCATGGACTAATTATTTCAACAGCTCTCTTCAGTGGGGAGCAGACTGACAGTTGCCGTTATTGGAGTGATCAGTCTGTTTCTCGGACTCGGCTGAGGCTATTTGATGTATATTAACAATAATTGGTTCCACCGCCACAATGATGTTTAGTAAACCTTTGTGCTATTTTCCACGAGGATGCCCATGAGGAATTTCTGAGTAGCTGCACGGTCTACAGAGACGCCTTCAGAGTCAGGACAGATGGGAGGACTGCTGTCCTCTGTAGATCAGAGACACCACGACCTAATCATCATTATCACATACAGGACATACAGTCTCTGTCGTTGTCTTGTTGTCTCTTCTGATCAACAGAAAGGCTCAAATCTACCACGTACACTCCACTTCTATTACTGTAACAGTTCATCAACTGAGGCAAAAACAATGTGGCATTTGCTTTCCTGGATACATGTAAGACACCTAAATGGGATATCATTTAAGTTCAAATTTACCCTATTATATCATGACAAAGAAATTACCCTTATCACTGAATAAGGTTTGTTGACTAGGATGTGGAAAAGATAATGATTTGAGAAAAAATATACTCTAGTCAAGAAATCAATAGAATTTATCTGCAATCCAAAGGAAACTAAAGCTAGTAAATACACTAAAAATGCAGTGTTTTTATACAGCTGCAAAACTGTGATCACATTTCCGTTTACTTTATTCATTAAAACTTTTTTACCGCTTGTCTGTCTTGTCTTTACGTGCCTTGTCGTTCTAGGTGGATGACAAATCATGACTCAGAATGTCTGTGTGTTGTTATTGTTGTTTGATTTTGTGGCACAGCCTATTTTGTCTGGTGCTCCCGTTAGGTAATCTGGCAACCGTGGGCTGATGCACCGAGGTGGAGGTGTCTCCAGATCCAGCATCTAGCGGTGACTCCAGCAGGTTCAGAGTCTGCCAGATTCTACAAGTGAATGAGAGGCAGATGTGCGGTGACAGCACTACGCTCATTAGGCCGAATCAGTGTCACACTGTGACAACTGGCCAACTTGAGGCTTCTCTCGTCACTCAGTGTTTAATCCATTCAGCCAAGACCAGCTCGGACTCTCCCAGACCTCATTTCAAACCATTAACTGTTCTGGCATCTCTCTTTTGCCAAAAACACAACCTTTTAGGTTAAGTTAGGTGTCTGCTATGTTTTTAAACTAATTCCTTGTGTCCTGTGAATGCAGCCTCTTCACCCATAATAGTACAACTTTTTCTCAACACCTATCTTTGGTCCCAGTGGCACCCCTGCCTCTGACCACTAGTCTACCCCTGCTCCACAAGCCCAGCTGTGTGGTCAGCTCCGGCCCCTCAGGGCCTCCGTCCCTGGGCTGAAGTTGTGATATCTATTTCAGTCAGCTAGAGACCAGACAGCCGCCACTGTGGCTCCAGAGAATTCCCTGTCCAGCGATTACTGATGGTTGCGCTCCGCTCATATGCTTTAGCATCTCCTGTGTCCAAACTGCTTAGCATCTGATGGGTCGCTCTAAGCCATTAAGGCCAGTTTGCAATTATAGATGTGTGGCTGCTGGACACAGAAACAGATGTGCTTTGATCTATTTACGGTAGGGTGGAGGGGAGGGTGGAGAGTGGGGGTCATCACAGCTTACTTCCATGCGTGGGTCAGCTCACGCACCTCTGACACCCCTTGTCTTTCAGTTCACTTGACATGCACTTGTGTTTTCCAATCAGCAGAAAGTTTAGTGATGAATGGGCATTAAGAGAGAACAGCGATAGCAGCTGCTGTGTGTGCGTGTGTGTGCGCGTCTGCATGTGTGTTTGTGGGTGTGAGCACACATACATAATCAAGCGCGTGTGCATGTCCAGCTTGTGTGTTTTATGCCTTTATTCTGCATGTGCCAACCACAACCAGGCATGTGTGGAGGTGAGAGCTTGCTGAATGGAAATTCGGACGATCCCGTTGCACTAAATAAAAGGGAACCAATTCGAGCCCCATCTGTTTAAGTACCGAAATTCACCAAGGGGCAAAATAGTTAGTGTTGCGGTACATTTTTAACGCCTTGTCTCCTTTTTTCCCCCCTCAGCTTGAAGTGCTTTGGGTGGTGAAAAATGGAAAACAAATGTTCTGTTGACAGCTTTCTTATGCCCAGGGTGTGTGAGTATTTATATCATAAAGGTGCCAACACATCCTGGTTTTACAGGCTGACCATCGCTGGGGGGAGAAAAGAGGGGGGCAAAGGGGGGTTATCCTGTAGCTCACTCTGGTAATTACTAGATCAGTGATGAATAGGCCATGATAAGCCTGTGACAAATTAGCTTACAACTAAGTCCGCTGTGGTGTGAAATTCGTATTCATTTTAACAGAATTTAGCTTCATGATCGTGGTAGGACATCTGCAGATGGGACCTGCTGATTGCATGTTGGGGTCCCGATGCGGGTACATGGCAGTCAGGACCTGGACTGCATTAAAGGGTAACTCCACCAATTTTACAAATTAAAGTGTGTTACAAGTCTTGGGGAGTGCTAATGCACATGTGAAAAAAGTTGTATAAAGCCTGCTGTTGCTTAGGAGCCATGTTTTGAAAGGAAAGAAGAATGCGTGGTGTATTTCTGTCGATTCTGACCATGTGTTATCGTACTACCATTGTGAGACCAACACAGTTATTGGAGCGCAACATCACCCACAATGCAACCTGCCACTGAGTGACATCACTGGAGGCACTTTAGATTTAGATGCAAATCACATGCAGCTTCCTCTGGAGCCGCAAAAGACAGTAGTACTGTAGTACTTCCCAAGACCTGTGAACACACTCTAGTGCGTGAGATTAGTGGAGTGGACCCTTTAAGATCGAGGGCATGGTACTGTTGCTCCTGTATTAGCTCAGGGCACAGTAATAACAGGACTCGACCCAGAGTTTTAAGCAGAGCATGCCTCAGTAATATTCAGTTCCACAGTCATTTTTCCCTCCTTGTCACTTGTCTTATTGTCACCACTTTGCTTGTATTAAAAATTCACGGGTCACTTGTATGGCATTTAGTGCTTGTCTCCAGTGTACTGCACGCCTGTGCTAACTAGTCAATTGTGACCACTTTTCACAGCAGCAGCAACGCCTTGGGCGAACTGTGATTTCATAATGTTTACGGTGTCAGTGGCAAGCCTGACGGGGAAATGGTAATAACTCCGCAACCAATATGAATAATGAATGAACTCATATCATTTCATAAATCAGATGGGATGTACAACATATGGAAATAAGCAGGCATAGTCATGCCACTGGGTTTCACAGTTAAATAAATGCACCACATTTTAAGCCGCTTTTTACTGCTATAACACTGGATCCTGTACATGATATATAGCCCGCAGCGTGCAATGGGAACTCTGTCTACTGTACCATCACAGAGACGCATTCAACAGAGTGCACAGAGGGAGGCCAGCATTGACATTGTGCTGTAAGCAGGTCTGTCCTGAGGTGAACTATGTGTACACAGCTTTAGGTCCTCTCTGATGTAGGTGTAGCTCGGTCCTCCAGTGTCGTGTTGCGAGGCCACGATCCCACTGTGTTTGCTCCGTGTCAGAGTGCTGAGAGGAGTACTATGGGAACATTCATTCACAAGTTCAACGGAACACTGGTGACACCACACTAGAAGGCATAGATCGTGATAATTAAAAAAAACAGCGCCGTCATTTTCACCTTTATCCGCCATTCGTGCATCATAAACTATCCTACAGCTTGTGTCCTACCCACAGAAGTCTCGGCGATGCCCTGAAAGGCAAACCCGAGTGAAAATGTTTATTTATGGTAAAATTATAATATCATAGTGGCTGAACAACAAAAGCTCAATCTCTGAACAAAATAACGGGTGCCCAGGGAAGGTAATATTCGTGGTCTGGCTGGACCTGCTCATTAATTCAGTTAAATGAAGTGAGAGAGGGGGAATCAGAGTGAACCGAACGGGAAAAAAGCCCTTAAAACCATTTCCTGTGATTTGGGTAACATGCATGCAGAAAAGTCAAAGGCTCAGTATTTGTCTTTCCCTCTCTTGTTCTCTGCCTTTTCTCTCCATTTCTATTTCTGCTCACTTTGGTTCTCCCCAACATGTTTTTTTGTGTTTATAGCATTCCCTTTCTCTCTCTCTCTCTCTCTGTTTCTCCCATGATTGCTGGGTCAGTAACTTGACGGTGGATTGGGTCAGGGGGCGCAGTCGGGTTTTGTCCACCAGCTTTGGGCTGTGAAGGCTAATACCTCCTGACACACTCAGCTCCATCAGTCCCGGCCGCATCATTCTAGTAATGCAGAAGTCATCGGGGCTTGGGATTGCGTGAGGGCTCTCATCTGGAAACCCAAACAACCTTAACCTCATTGAATTCCTGTTGAAGAATGCAAAAATTAATGAATGGATTAAGTTGTTGCTTTGTCTCATTGGATTACGCCGCATTGTTTGGGATTGATGTGTTTTTTGGAGAAATGTCTCTAAATGTTCCTGTTTGGTGATCTGCCACTGCAAGAAGAGATAAAGGAGTATTGCAAAATATTTGCTCATGTTAAAGTCCGAAAACTTAACAACTGAATGCGAAGAGGGGATGTTGTAATTTCTGTTCAAAGGCCAAAGTTTAATCTGGATTGTGTGGCCTTTTTAGCTGGTGTGCTGGTCTTCTTCAACCATACTCCACTTCCTTTACAGGCACTCAGCTGAATTGTTGCTTAACCTGCGCAGTGACCCTGCCACATGCTATCTGCATCCCTCCACCCCAGATCCACCACTACACTATCCCCCTTGTGGGCACGGGCTTTGCTATGCGTCAACCAGAGCCACAGACTGGTGAGGGGAAATCCATAAACCGTGTGTAAGGGCAGAGGAAAAAAGTCAGCACCAGTGCTTACTCATCTGTTAAAAACGGAGTGATCTGCAAAGTTTGTATGAGAGGGTTTTTGACGGTGCCCTGCTGCTTTGTCAGTGCAGCACATGCTGCAGGCACTGGCATCCCCTATTGCCTTCCAGGTCATTGGCCAGGCTCAGCAGGAGGTGGGCTTCTAGCCCCATGACACGTCCCTGATTCACAGCTGGATCCGTAACAAGGTATCATAGCAAATGAGTCGGTAAAACATCACTGGTTTGAAGAGCGTGAAAAATTGTCATGATATCATTTGTAATTCCTGATCTGGACTGCCGTCGGTAGGAGAGAGAGAGAGTGAGGGAGAGAGTGTGGGTAATGAAGGGGTTTTTATTCCTCTTCACCATCTCCACCAGTGTCGGCCCCCTCTCCTCCCCACCGCCCCATAGCCTGACCCCCAAACTGATGCCCGAGGGGGGAAGATCCGAGCTAATGTAAGGAGGCAATAATTAAACATCTCGTGATTTTCAGCCAAGTGGCTTCAAGGTGTTGCGCCCTTAACATGAGAGCTTCATGACACATTGTCCTGTTCTTGAATGTTGTTTTTTTGCTCCTCATTACACATGACTCATGAGTAGACGTGATGTGTCAGACCGGCCCAATCCTGGTGTGTTGCAGTGCGAGGGGTGGTGTTTGAGGGAGGGTCTGCAGGGGAAGTTGGGAGTTAGTCAGATCGTCATAGAAGTATTACAGCTGCTGAGCATGTAAGTGTTTCAATTTACAGTGAAGTATGGCCTGAAATTTAACTACAAAAGTGATGATTCAAAGACAGACAGCACGCTATAAAAAACTTGCAAACATGTTATTTGTCAACAATGCAATTTTTTCATGGAAAAAACTTTACAAAGAAGATCTTGTGACATTTTTTAATAATCATCATGAGTAATTGAATTAAGTGTATTAAGTCACTCAAACTTTAGTTAATAGTTGATTTACTGTTAACAAACAATGGAATGATGAAGGAATGGAATTGATAAACCATTAGTCACAGCTTTATCAGCTATCAAAATGTTTATAGATGAACAACACAGTATTTATCAACCAACAGTATTGTAAACACACGTTGCAACTTTACAATAAACAAATGGTTTGCTTATGGTTGATAAAGCATGTCATTGTTTGTTAACAGTGAAATAACTATCAACTTAATTTAAATGAGCTATAAATTGAACTTTTACCAATAACAAAGTGTTGGCTGTCATTATCATTAACTAATTCTTCATTTCTAGATAATATTTTGGTTAAATTTTTTTAAAATCATTTTTAGATATTTTTCAGATTTAAAAAATACCCAAGAGATGGCCAAAATTGCCTTTTTTGTATAAATTATAGGTAGCCATAAAATATTATATAAACCACACTATGTATTATGCAATAAAATTACACACATAAGCCCTTATGATCTTTAACCTTTCTCCGTTTAGTACAGTTAGCTGTGAGACTGTGTGCAGGTTTGATGGATGCAAAGAATGGACAAACATCAGCTCCCTCTAAAACCACAATGGAGACCTTGGATCTAAATGTCATGGTTTCATAACGGATACACTGACATTTGTGTGATGGGATTTAGCCATGGGTTAATATAGCCATTGCTGGCACACTGCATTGATGTCCATCTCACTCGGGCTGTGAAGTCTATCTCACCATTTTTTTTTCTTTTTTTGTGGTGGCCTCACAGAAGTTTCTTTCAAAGGGATGAATTGGTTTCTATGCTGGTTAAAGCCAATTATTTTATCAGGAAAAAAAAAACCTGTTTGATATGTACGTTTGTTTTATATGATGTTAATGTGCCTCAGGAGCTGTTCAGATCATTTTTTTTGGGTGAGTGTCGGGCTGCGGGTGGGGGCTGTTGGGGAAGGCAGGCGATCAGCATTAAAATCAGAGCCATGTAAATCTAATCAATTATACAGTTTTTCAGATAAAATGTTGGTAAATCAAAACACATTTTCCAAAAGTCACAGTATAATGAGAAATTTAAATTGGAAACAGAAACCATTTGTTTATTATAAATGCCAGGGTGAGGTGGTGACTTGCCATCCATAAATTTCGTTATCCTTTCATATTCTTTTTATCTATGACTACAGCTTTGGCACTCATTCAAGATTTTAATGAACCCAGACTTCTGAGGCATCAAGGCCTAGTGATGCATTGTCCATTTGGATCAGGGAGTACAGAGGGGGGACAAAGGGAAAAAGCTTTTGCCTTTGACATAATATTTTATATTCTATTGCCTTACAGGGGGTCATTAGGTGATTGCAACATTTAACAACATAACAGATTGACAAGAATAAACACATATTCAGCATATATCTGGAATTAAAAACCAGGCTGACGATCTGCTTGTGCGTGTGAGTCAGAGTGTGTGTGTGCATGTGGCAAGGGGTGACTTGAATCAAAAAATAATTTTCTGTGCTTTATGAGGATACAGAGAACCCCCCCTGCTCTGGCGCGACCTGGTGTCGGCTGCTTTCTTGGGCTCAGAGGTTCCTAGGGGAGACCAGAATGGAAGTTGAGCATCTTGCTGTGATCCAAAGAAAGTGTGCCAAATGCTATCAAAACTGGATTAGTAGACAACAATTGTGTTCGATGAACGGAAAGGGGAGGGAAAGAAGTAGTTTCCAAGTAACCCATGGATGGAATTTTCCAACTCCATTGCATTTTTTATCCCATGTAGGAATGGATGCTCACATAAGCCCCCTTTGTTAAGGGATAAAATCTAGATAAAATAATCCAAGTTTTCTTATCTGATCATGACTGTAGCGGAGAAGCAGAAAGCATACGGAGATATATTTCAGATATAGTGCATCTAAACCAATGACCTATAAATATGTCATAGGCGGATCACTCACATTTCCTTTATTTATGTTGAATATGTTTTTATGTGTTTGGCCTCTGGAAGAGAAGGAAAAACAAACATAATCATGAATATCCAACAAAAATGACTTGGAGAATAAATAATGGTAAAATAATGACATTATGTAAGTGGTTGCCTGAATTAGACTGTTTTTTGCATTTGTAGTATGCCACCCAGTGTGCTTAGAGCACTGTATGACTATATATAAGGAATTCAAAGCATGCACTGTGTTATTATCACTCCTTATCTATTAGCTTACATTATCAGCATCATTCTGTTTTTTGGTAAATAATCACTTTAAACAGGCTTATTGCATTTCAATATAAAACAACACACAGTGAAATCTGTCCTTTAGAGTATTCTGCCTTGTAACATAAACAGACAGCTGCAATATAGAGCAAGTATTGAGGTCCTACTTACGTACTTAACCAGCAGATGGTGGCAGCAGAACTCGGACTATTAAATTACCTGACCATTTTTACAGACATGGCATAGTAAGCAATATGTGAACAGGTGTGGCAAGCTAACATTCATTTTTTTCAAAATACGTGAGTCCTTGGCACGGTGTTGCTTTGAGCAGCCATCTTGCCAGACTATTCATCAAGTCTGAGTCTCTGCTTCTGACCCATAACAGCCAAACAGTCTCCACGTGCCACCCTATGTTACAGAACCCTTACAGTGTGTCTACATGAGTTGCAAAAAGTTGATGCTTCTTGTTCACATTGTTTAAATTTAGTCATTTTGAATGGTCACTTATCAGCAATTAAAAAATAAACAGCAAAAACAAGAGAGATGTTAGCGAGAATACCCCATTTATCCCAGGTTGTGAGCTACCATATTATATAATTATTTGCTGGTGTTTAGGCAATGCATGTGCACTTACCGGTCTCTGCAAGAGGGGGAAACCACAGTTTCTCACATACATATAGATAAATACATTTTTCGTTTTGCTTTCATATAATCTGTGATGTCAATGCAGGGAATTTCCTACTGAAGACCATGAAAAGGTCATCAGGAACTTAACTCCATCCTCATCTATTTCCACCCAAGGTCTGCCACCAAATATACTTGGCTCGGCAGCCTTCATACAGTGAAGTAAGTCCAGCAGCACATACAAATTTAAATACAGCCACAGCCCAATGGCTGACATTTGGAGCAAATCCCCTGCTGACTTAATCATGGCAAATATTGCGTGTCATTTGTGCAACACACTTGGACCTGGCTGATGGTAGTGGTAGTAATTCGCCACTGCTGTGAGAGAGAACTCCTGGGGTGACGTGCCTTGTGCTCAAATCTCTCCCCTCTCTTGTTCCTCCCCTGTGTCTCTCCATTGCAAGCTCCGGTCTGTCTCTGTCCCTTCTGTCTCATAGAGCAGAAGGACACCAGAGTTATTGCAGACAGAGACCATCTGTGAGGCAAAGAATCCTAGAATGTAGCGAGAACACAGAATATCACTGATTCAGACCACCACCGATTACAACTGTTTATCGTTCTATGTCATTTCTAATACTCCTTTTGTATTAAACTGTACAATAAATGACAATGTATCAATACTGTAAATAACACATCTGGTTAATTTCCCATCTCGAAACGTGCCTCCTTGCTCCTCTCTCCACTGCAGCAGCTCCCTCCCACTGGCGACTTGCTCGCTGTTGTTTACCTCCCCATGTGCGAGGAGTCCTCCAGAGCCCGCCCCTTCCACTGCTGTAGCCAATCACAAACCTCGCCAACGGTTTCAGCAGCCAATTGGTGCTTGCTGTCACGGCGCGTCATCCGGGGAAACATGGCGGCGCACATCAGCAGATCTGTGACACGACTTGTCCCACAGTAAGTCAGTTTATGTTTTTATACGTACTCCGGATAAATGTGCTCTGTCTCTTGTTGGAAAGCCTGTCGTTGAAATGTGACGGAGCTAATGTTAGTCGATAAGTATCCCTCCATTTCACCGCGGCAGCTGTTCCTCTCTTGTTTTGTAGACTAGGGAGAAATTCAGAGGTTGCCAACGGTGTTTCCCTATCATTATACGTTTCTGTCATCGTCGTTTTGTCAGCCGAAATGACTAACTACAGACTAGTTTGTGGCCACTACAGACTAGTTTGTCGAATCTTGAATGTGTTTTAGAGAAGCTGGAAATGTGCATATTGCTTGTATTGACAAGTTTTGCCTCCGAAGATGAACACGGCTGTAGCCTGTGCTCTGCTGGGGTCAAGTGGCTCTGGATGATGGGGAGATACTCGAAGTTAGTCACCAATACCCCAAACACACTGACAGCAAAGTGGGCGAAAAGTACAAGCCTTGCTGCTGGGGGAAGTGTCGGTGTCAGAGTCTGACATTGAAAGCTTTCCTTTCTGAGGTGTCACCTTGTAGGGTGCAGGTGCAGTTTACTGTGTTGCTGTACCTGAAGCACATAACTTTTATAGTGTGGCACAGCCGGACTGGAGGTAGCTTGTAATGAATTTCCTACTCTTGTCTGACGTTGAACTATGTGTTTAATTTTGCATTCTATTGTGGTTCCATCTCGTTTTCACTGTGATTTTTTATTGTTATTATTAATGACAGTGATGGAAAACATTTCAGAGTTGTTGTTTGACTTCATGTCATGTTGCATTCGTATCATCCAGTGCTACATATTACTGACTGATAATGTCAGGTGACGTCAGTCTGTGGCAGCCTGAACTAAACAGGCCTGTGCTACATGGGCAAGGAGAGGTCAACACACTGCAACTTCAAGGAAGAGTTGAAGGAACATGTAGGAAAATGTGCTTATTTGATTTATCTCCTACAATTAGAAGAAAGAGGGATGGTATTGTCAAGCCAGTATGATGTTAGCCTAGCTTAGCATAAAGCCTGGAAGCAGGGGATTAACATCTGACTGTCTCCAACATTCAGAAATACCTGGCCAGCGCCTCTAAAGCTTTTGTTTAATCCAAACTCGAGCTGAAATGCTCACACCCACAGAACACAATACAGCTGCAGGCAGTTTGTGATGTTTAAACAAGATGTTAATCAGTCTGTTTGAACGACAGATGAAGCTAAAAATAAGGCTGAACAATTAAATTAAATAAAATTGGGTTAATTGCAAAATTGCAATATAGCCAAGTCCAATATCAGGAGCTGCAGGAGCTGCAGTCTTGTCATAACAGTTAAAATTGCCACAACATGTCATTATAAACGAAGCATTGTTGTGCTACAGAGATGCCATGGCCTGATGTTACAGAGTGTATTCTCCCGATATAAGGTAACATGATGGTTTTCTACAAACCCCAGCAAAAGTCACATAATTATCATCAGTTTTGTATTTTCAGAGCAAATAAAGCACGAAAAAACTATTCCAGCTAAAGTTTTTGTGTATTTTTCTGCCCTAACTGAAAGCTCCAGGTTTCCCCCAATAGCCCATGTAGCGTTTTACGTCAAGTTTTTGTTTTCGTTATTATTTTTTGAAGAGGGAGGAGATGTTGCCATGCACCAAATAAGAGGAAAGAGACTGAGGGCAAGACATGGAGTCCCTCAAGGTCAATTAAACCCAGAAAAGATAAGAAAATAGAGCAATATCTGCAAGGAGAAAACCATCCGTATGGAGGGAGTGGTCCGGCTGCGTATGCACAAATGCGATCTCGTGAGCACGAGGCTGTGATAGGCACAAGTTCACCTCTCCAGACTTACAACTTTTTAATCCTAGCACATCAGGCTGATGTCATTCTTCCTCTCCAAGTAGACTCATAATTACAATAATAAGAGAGTATAGAAGTAAACATGATTTATAGTAAATGGTAAAGTATGATGATGATTTGAAGCCCCCCAAATATTATATTTGGGGCAGCACACACAAGTAGTATTTATGTTATTTAAACCCTCATTGATAAAAAAAAAAAAAGAAAAAAAAAACACGTATAAACTCCGGAAAATATCTATAGAATCATATCAGTCACATGTCCACATTGACTTGTTCACACATGCAACCAAGGACGTTATATTAAAAGCTGGACACAGCCTTGGAGGAGGAGCCCCATTAATTTCTATGAAAGCTGCTCAGTGGTGTTTTGAAGCCTGGCTCTGGAAATACCCAGATCTTCCATGTTGGGTAGCACATACAGCGTGTGCAGTAGAGGGGAGCTAACTTCCGGTTTAGTGCCCTGCTAACCTAAATGAGGACAAAATAATTTAATCATTTGACTCTTCTAGATTTTCCAAATTTTATTGGACTGAAGGTCTCAAATTTTGATCGTAGAGCGTATTGTTTGTGGGGGTTGTGTGGCTAAAAACAATATAGCCACAGTTTCACAGACACTACTTTCACCACGTGAGCTTATGGCAAGATGTAATTTTGGTGGTGTAATTACACGGTTTGGCCACTATGAAAACTGATTCTTGCGTCGTTCCTACTTTGAACGAAGACAAACCACCTTATCTTTGCAATCTTCGTTGAAGATCCCAAAATATTTTCGCACACTGTTTCTAAAATGCCATAGGTTCCTGATTGTCCACTCAGGATGGCTTTGCTCACTCTTGTCCTCCACTTTTGTTGCAAAGAAAATAACATTACAAGCTTAATTTACTTATAGGTCAGTAGGAGATGCAAAAGGTCATTATAGTAAAAAAAATTTCCCCAAGCTTGAATGAATGTTGAATTTCAAATAAAAAGTTGCAGCTGTAAAACACAGGCACGTTGGTTTTGTGTGCATTTCTGCAAGCTTACGTCACGAGATTCAGTCACAGATGGCTACAGTCAAAGTTGCCTAGTGGTCTTGAACCTTTTGCAAATTGTCACGCAAATCTCATAGGAGTTATAACTTGGAACTTCAAACAGTTTGATTGTCAGTTACAACGAATGTAAGTGGGTTTAATATTCTAGTAATGTGCCCGTGCTGGTCAAGTACATTGTGACATGTGGCTCTAATTCAAGGCACATGAATTTCCAGAGGCACAGCGCTGACGATCCTGCCAAATTAGAGGGTGAAGTGACTGTCACGCCAGTCTCCTGTGTGTGTGTGTGTGTTTGTGTGTGTGTGTGTGTGTGTTGACTTGTTCTTGCGGTGATAGCGCAGACAGATCAGAAGATAAATATTTTCTCATTCTCAATGATCCCTCTTTTCACTAAACAGCACATTTTTTAAAAAAAATTTAATCTCATTGATTTATAAATTGGATGTTTAAAAAGATTTGTGTGTTATGTGATGTGTAGACTTGTGTGCATATTGCGCACATATACAAAGTCCACCTCTAATGGGATTCATACCTAAATTTGGCTGGTGTTTCCGGGAAGCAGTCGCTACATGGTTAAATGCAGCCCTCTCAGATGGCTGGAACTAGGAGAGGAATGTGTGTGCTTGTTTTATGGACAGCCTAGAGCCCTCGCCCTGGCATTGGCGGCAGACTGCTCTTTGTCACAAACACCCTCGTGTCAAAGATGCAACAGCATCCTGGAGGAAACATTGACTGCCGCTATGAAGTCGACAAGTGATGAAAGTAGCCTAGAGGTTGTCAATTAAGTCAGCCAAGGCCTGGACCTTATAAGTTAATGGGCAGTTTCCCCTCTCAGGGCCTGCGAGGGCTTTATAGCACAGCTTATAAAAACCCCAAGTGTAATGCACCCCTATAACGTTTTCAATTAAGAGAAGGGGCATAAAGCAGCGCAGACACTTGGCAGTCATGCTAGAATGTTTATAAAGTGGCATTTGGCATAAATTGGGAGGGGAATTTTCAAGTGCCCCAGTTGTTTTAAAGCAGCAGCTACTGTGCAGAATTTTATTTTGATGGCACTTCATGCTGACTGGAAGCATTACAGACTTCCTGGTGTCTTCCCATTACCAGTTCCTTCAGTTCGGTCATATGGACGCACAGCCTGAAGTTAAAAAGCCCCGTCTTCTCAGTTGTAAAAGACATTAGAAATAAGAGAAGACATAATTTTAATATACATCTGTAATGTTATACTGTCTTAATATTTACACAAGTGTCATTATAAAGGCATTAGCTTAGTCATTTAACAGAAAATTAGCTAATATCAATTTAAAACTGCCATATTATACAAGAGGAGGCAATTAAAGAAAATGAAAATAACACAGGCAGATTTTTATTTGTCAACATAATTAGCCGTTTTATGTGACAAATCCCCTGTTTTGTAATGCCATTGGAAATGAGAAATAATTCTAAATGTGCATTGAAAATCCCTTAAATCATCTGGTGTCGTCTGTGGTCAAGCTGGCCTCGGCTTCCGGTAGAAAAATAAATGAGTGTTGAATAAACACCAGTGTGTTGACACCTCATTTCCTCATTGATTGGTGGTGGAAGCTGAGCTTGAGGTGTGTGGCCATAATCCAATCAAGCAAGAAAACAACCATGTGGACTGTGTAACCACATTCTTAAGCGAGGACGGGAGAGCAGGTTGGCCAGTGCTTTCATTAAATGATTTAATGGCTCATTTAATCTTTTTACTGGGCATATTTTTGGCCATTGCCTCAGTATACTAAAGTCTAAAGTCTTTTGAAAAATGTGTGTGCCACTTTTAATAGCCTGTTTTCCTCTTGTCCTCTTAGATTCTGTGTGAGACATAGCTGATTTATCCAGCTGGATTAAACTACACCAGCAAAATACATGACGGGGTTCCAGTATACACCACAACATCACTGCCTGTGGATGCATTCACCAAGGCCTACAGGGGCATTTTTGTTACACTTTGCCTTTTTTGAGCCAATGAATCAATCGCTCTATTACCTGTTGTTGACCCAGCTAGTCTTGCCTTTGAAAATTTGTTACAGAGCATTAAGTAACACATGTTGCTGTGTGAAAACAAAGCTCTGGCGGCTGGCGTGGTGACCAGCTGAGTAAACGTGGTCGAGGGAGCAGTGTGGGATGGCAGGAAAGGGAGGCCTACACTTGTCCCAGCACCGACCGACCAAGGTGGATCCATGCGGTTGACAGATGGATATGTTACTGTGTATCCCCATCGAAAGGGGGGGGGGAGAAAAAAAAAAAGCCCAACCAAAACAAGTGCCTTTGCTCCAGCACTGAAGACTTTGATCAACAGCAGATCTTTGGCTTCAGAGTAGGACTTCTTTGGACCCCAGAGCGCACATGGAATCGCATCTGTATAAACACGACCAGGGAGGAATGTGTGAACAATGCAACAAAAGAATTTTGTTCTAGAAACGTGGGGTGGACTTGGCTAACGAGTGGTTTATGTGGTTAAGATTTTGAGCGTGGTGGTCGGATTGAATGAGAAGCTGGGGAAATAGTCTCTGTTTATAATGATAACACGAGTGGGAAACTTGTGCTTTTACTTTTTACTGATGTGAGCCAATACAAGTGCAGTGATGAAATGATCCTCTTTCATGACTAGCACGTGGTGTCAAATGTTTTGACAAAGCAATTTATTGGTATAGATTACTAATGATGTTTTTCGTTCTTAATGACATTACATTTTAATCAAGCAGTAAACTGCCATATCTTATATACAAACTGCTTCAAAAATAATTATTTGGGATCAGACATGTCTGCATTGAAGTTGTCTGAGTGATCCTTTATCTGTTTACATGCTGTGGTTATTATGTATTATGTATGTGTCTGTGAATACCGTTTATTGTAAATATGACACATATACCTCCCTATAGAGACCACCCAATATCCTCTTGATCGTCCTGACAAGTTGAACCCTGTGTGTTTCTCTATTTATTGAACTGTCTTAAAGCATTTACTGTAGGCATGACTAACAATTTCTAATAAAGAGTGTGTTGGGCTGGTACAGTTTAGCCCATGTAGCATTAATTGGGTAGCAGTCAGAGTTGTGTGTGGGCAGGATATTGCTTCCAGATTTGGAGTCAGCTCCACTGTCAAAAGGCCAAAAGGGTTGTTTTGGCTATTAAATAGATACAGATTTGGGTTCAATTTACACCTCTGAAACTTTACAGAGGACATTTCCATCACTGACTTAGATTCTTTATATCAGTTAAAAGGGCGAAATTGTCCCGTCCCCTTTTTCCTCTGCCATGGTGGTGTTTTGGTCTTCTCACGGCACCAAGGTTGGCTCATTGCCATGGTGATGCTCGGCTAGTTCCAGGGTGATGAGGTGTAATTTACCCAGCATTTCCTGTCTGATACACAGCACCCTAATGAGTAAGAGAGCTGCTTTTATAGCAGAGTGTTTGTTAACCAGACACAGCAGGGAGGTTATGAATGTGTGTGTGTGTGTGTGTGTGTGTGTGTATGTGTGTGTGTGTGTGTGTGTGTGTGTGTGTGTGTGTGGTTCTCTGAGCCATTCTCCCTTAACATGTTTGTTTAAGCGCATGTGCACCTATAGGTGGGACCGTCTGTAGTAGTCCATGGGTCCATGCTGTGGCCAACTGACTGCAGTTCTTGGTCTAACCCCTCGGTGTCAGTATTGACAGTGTGCTTTGTGAGATCAGCCTGTGATATTTGTTCTTGTCCCAAGTGAAGTTTCATCACACAAACTGACCTCATTAAACAGTCCCACACCATTGCTGAGTGACAAACAAGGAAACTTAATTTGCAACATCAACAACTGTGTCTGCATGATAAGGCTGTGCTCCGCTTGTGAGAGACCTCTTGCATCCAGGAGTGAAACTGTCAGTGGTAAAACTAGTAGCAATTTAAGATATTAGCAAAATGTACTAAACAAAAATTAAAACATGTGAATCACAAAAACAAGAAAACAAGAAAATGCTTAGAACTAAGTCAAATAATTGATAAGCCATTTGACAGAAAATCAGTGGGGTACTGAACTATTCAAGGTTTTTAAAGGTATCGACCATCTTTGAGTGTTTTTTGACTTTTGAGTAAGTAGTTGCAAGTCATCACATGGGCAGCTGTGGCATTTTACAGACTTGCGGATGATGAATGCTGGTATTAATCAGCCGCACCCTCTTATTGGCCGTATCGTCAGTTTCTGTTGCAATTAAACAAACAGTGCTGCGGCTGGATGCACATTACATGCACCCAAAGCATGAAGTTAATTTAGTGGTCCGGTGTACACAGAATATCCAAGACAAGCAACTGGGCTCTTGTGACTCAAATGATAAGGGTAGATTTTCCCATGGTGTGTGTGTTCATCTGTGTGTTTGTGTGTGGAGAGAGAGACAGTGACAGAGACAGAGAGAAAGCGAGACAGAGATTATTTCTTGATAATCCTGGATCAGACCTATGATTTGGTCAAATATTGTAGTATTTGAGTACAATACGAAGGGAATGATATTTTGTGCTCATTTCACTTTTATATTCCTACAGTTTCATAGTTTAATCGATCTTGTGCTCGCCATTATATATGTCCACAGTGTTTTGCAGCTTCTCGACAGTAAGGACATTTCTTATTGACAACTCCATGTTGAACATCAGTGATGATTGAAGATCATCAACACACAAACCCTCCACTGTCTTGTGACTGTATCGGTGAATCAATCGAACATTAGATAAATCCTCTTTGTGTTTTATCTGGCCATGCGGGAATGAGTTTACTTGTTTGTCTTGGTGTTTTGCCATATCTGAAACTAACTTCTCATCACATCACTGGCACAAGTTGCAGACAGGCCGCCTCCTGTTAGCGCTGTACTTCATTAGAACCAGGTTTCAGTGGTACCACACACGTTCAAACAGCGGGGCCATCTCCCCGGCATCAAAGGAGGTTTTATACAAAGGGTTGTCTCTGTGTCTGTCTCCCCATCAGTGTCTGCTAATGATGCATGCCGCACACGTTTTTAACATCGACACCCTCTGCTCCCTATCACTCATTCACACTCTCAATGTTTCCTTCCATTTCTCCCTCTCCTTCTCTCTCCTTCTCTCCCTCTGCCATTCGTGGTGTTTGTTTGGCTGCTGGGTTTTGTTTGTTTATTGTTTCCAGATGGCAGACGCAGACTTCATTTGTGCGGCTTTCAAGTTCCCAGAGAGCTTTTACAGCCTTGGCTCAAGCGCTTATCCTGTTTCCTCTAGCCGGGCTTTATGATGGGCCCTTTATACGTAGCAACTGGAAACAACTGTCACTACCAGTCTGCGTCGGGGAAGGCAGGAGAGCGCTCAGAGAAAGTGTCTTTTTCTGCGGGCGCTGCATCTGAGCATCTTCATTAGCGACAGAGCAGTCAAGCCACGGATGAGGGGAACAATGTGGTTGAACTTTCGCTGGCTACACAGAATTGGAGAGATCACACTCAACTGTGTTCAGTACTCCAAGCTTCAACTGCACCATCAGCAGCCCCACGGAGGAATGCGATAAAACGTGCTAAACTATTTTTTTTTTGTTGACATGACGGTTAGACAGCATGCTCGCTGTAGTAGTGAAGCTGGTAGTGTTTTTTTTTTTTTCAGGACCTTGCTGAGTCTAGTCTGGGCATCATTAAGCGCTGTGACATCACTTATTTACAGGAACCCAGGAGGGCGACTTGCCCAGTAAATGTGGGGGAGGACCAGTGCATGTCTTTACTCATCGGATGCGGTTTTAAGACGGGGCAGTAATCAAAGCTCTCAGCTATATAAAAACCCACCCCTTCTCCTTAAGGAGGCCTTTTCTTCTGGCTGCTGCTGAATGAGTGATTACCCTGGCATTCCAACCTGCCTAATCCCATTTTTAGCAGTGATTTAACACAGAGTAGCAGTGGCTAAAGCACTGCAGTCACTGACCTACCCCCCCAAAAATTTCATTATAAGCAAACGGCAGCCAGTTTAGCTTCATATGTCTGTAACGTGAACAAATAAGTTTGCTGACACTTTTTCTCCTGTCAGGACTCCAGGAAGCCAGCTGTTTCACTGTCCCATTCTTCATCCATTGAAGGTAGCTCGTGTCTCAGATGACATAATCTCAGGGTAACAATTGTGCTTGCCTATGATCCAACAGCGTCCGTGGTGTGCACAAAGGTGCCATCTCCAGTACACTGGCGATTGTGGCAGAGTCATCGTACTAACCCGCTCGTGACCCAGCACAAGTGGATCCGAGCTGAAGTGTGAGGGGATCCGACTTTAATGTTCACGTAATCAGTGGTGTTTGTGTTTTACCACCACTGAGCGCCTGGCTGGTCGGCTAATCTCATCAGGGTTTGGGCTCTGGTGTCGGGGTGAGCAAGAGGACAGCCTAGCATGACCCATATCTCCGTGCCAGGACAGCTACAAAACTCCAGCTCGACTGTGCAGTTCCATCAGAGTTTACTACAAGGCCCCTTGCCAGGGTGTTTACTACTGAACTGTCTGGCACAACAAGATAATGCCTGTGCTGAAGCCCTCTAAGGACACAGCCACTCTCACTAAGGAGGGTCTGCTCTTGTTCCTCATGCCAGACTCTTTGCTACTACATAATATCGTGGAGTAATGATGGGCTATTGGCTAGGTTTACACTGTAACAGGTTAATACTGTAAGTAGTAATCCTGTCTCTTCAATGCTTGTGCACGGGAGCAGACAATATTAGGAGAAAATGGAGAATGTGAGATAGAAGCAGGAGAAGGAAATATTGTTGTTTGTGGACAAATTTGATGAAATATCCTGATTTTCTTATGTATATATTGTGTTTGTTTACTTAACATTATATATCTACTTAGAAAGCCTCACTTCACATTGCATATCCTCTCTTTTTATGCATTCTATAAAAACCTCTGAGTTCTCTTTGTGAAGTCGGTTGCACAGCATTTGCTTTTTTGACATATGAATGCTAAATGGCATAAACTGATGTATAACTGTTTAGTAAAAGGTGCAAGTGTTTGTGCACTGACATCAGTGAATACCATTTAAACAATCCAGTGCACCCATACATGTTCCAAGAAAGGAAACAATACACTTTGATCATTTTGAATAGAAAAGTCTATATTTCCAGAGATGGTGGTTGTCTGAAACATATGCTGCCACATCTCCACAAAAACTAAGTGTCTGTTTTATCTCAGCTGAATTGGGAAACATATGAGCCAATTTTGTTGTTGCGCTGAAGTAAGTACACAGTTTCACAACAGTTTCGATTGACTTGGTGTGGCTATAGGATGTCAAATAGGCATGGAAGAGGGAGGTATGAGACTATAACCAGGTTATTGTGAGATTATGCATTCAAACATTTCACATTTGCTCAAGTGCTATAAAAGAATTTGGTTTTTTGAAACTGTGCATATGCAGTTGATGTGTGGGGAAAAGTGTTTTTTTTAAGTCTCATTTGACTGGTGATTCTTTAATTGCAGTTTTGTGAACTTTTGACAAATATAAGTGGAGTCATAAGCCATCTCCCTTTGATTTAGATAGGGGCCCCGTCTTAGCTCAAAATTACCACCTGGGGCTGTTGCCAATATGGCTGCCGAGTGGCAAGGCTTGCCAGAAAGAATCTTTGTGCAACATTGTCTCTAACTACAGTTTCAAAGATGGTTATAGTTGGGATGCACCTATTGTGAAATTCTTGGGCCGACACAATGTTTAATATAGTTATTTGTCCGACAGCCTGTACATTTTTTTTGTTGTTCCCCTTTGTGCCAGACATCATTACAAAAAAAATAACTCAACTGTTTTGAAGTCATGCATCCCTTCATTACATTATATTTGAATGAGACCAATTATGATTACATTTATGAAACAGCCTGTAATGTAACCTTCTTTCTCATGAGAATGTTTCTTTTTTTTGTAAATCAACAGCCCAAAAGCCATTTAGCCTGCTGTGCAACTACCCATTTAAGGCTGAAAATTGTTTTATGTCAAGAAGCAGTTTACAAATGTGCCGGTGCAAAATGAACGTGAGAAAACAGAGTGTCACATTCATTTCCAGGTGCAATATATATCCAATCTTTTTTAGGAATGAAGTACTGTAGTGCTGCAAAGATGCTCTAGTCTGCAAACATGCTCTCCATGTTTAAGAAAAAAAAAACTTAAGAAGAATGAAAATTACAACGCAAAAATGATATTTTCCAATAATTGTGATATTAATTTTAACAGCAGACAGTGTGAACTGAGACTGGATATTATAATATCCCTCTCAAAGTCAAATATAGTAGAATTTACAATGTACTTATAATTGTTGTTACTCAAGAGTCAGTAAATGTAATGTTAGCTGGTTCTCCATTGTGAAATACCCTCCATTATACATGTTGTTGTTTTAGTGAACCGACACCAGTGCACTCACTCTGCTGCACCCATGGGAGGTCAGAAACCTGTTTAGTCCCCTCCCTCAACCTACCGTCCAACCTCTGCGCCCACACACACACACACACACACACACACACACACACACACACACACACACACACACACACACACACACACACACACACACACACACACACACACACACAGGAAACAAATCAGCAGCTGGCTGTTTGATGGTCTAATTTAAACCAGTGGATATTTTTTAGCCATTTCAATCCCCTGACTTCTGTGCGTGCGCTCGTGCGTGCATGTGTGTGAGTGTGGACACAGGGGCATAATAAAGGAAGTTCCTTTATGCGAGAGATGGATAGTTTTCCTATTTTGCTGTTCAGATGTATTCTAAATATTTAGTTTTCCATTTTGCAACAAGGCTTGTCATTGATACCCCAACCATCTGTGAGTACCTCTTGATCCACAGTTCACGTTTACTGAGGTTTCATCTGCCTCGCCGGGGACCAAGTAAAGCACACAGTCCCTATCTGTTCTCACTGAAACTCAGATCCACCACAGTCATGAAAACATCAAAGATAGTTTGACCTCAGGTCGCTGACTGCTTATAGTGTGCCCTATGATAATTCAGTGCGATCTGTTGTATTTCTGTGACTGCATTTCTAGACTACCATGTAATATTTGTGTCTAGTCGATTGGTGGAGAACTGCTCATTAAACCATCAGATCCAGTTTTTGCGCAGGCTTGACTAGCCTTTCATTTGCAATAGTAATTAATGCGGGGTACTCAGACATCCATCTGGGAACACATGTTCAGATCAAACAAACCATTTAAAAGAGTTGAAATTCTCGCCTAGACCTAATTATCACCTAATAGCTGATGTGGCAACAAACAAGTAATTATTATCTCTTTTGCTTCTAGTGATATGTGTGCAAACCATGAATGGAGATGTCTCTGTGTATGGTAATAATGGGTTTGTATTTACGAAAATTAGCCCGGAGTGCTGAATGCATTTGGATTTAAACTTAAACTTTCTGACTTCAAAATTAGTTTTGTGTGTACGTTGCAGATACCTGCATGTTAGGGCTGATATATATCGTGATATGAGACTATATATCATCTTTAATTCTGATATCATTATTTGGTGATATGGTACTTCCTTGTTTTAAAGTAAAGTCATTTTCTGAACTCACCAGACCGTTGTACTTGTTCCAGTACTAGTCTTTACCCACTTAGTATTAATATCCACATTACTGATAATTATTTATTAGAAATCTCATTAAGTTAATACTTTTAGTTTAGTTTAAGTACTGATAGTCATTCCCACAATATGCTTGCAATATCAGTATTGAGGTATCTGGTCAAAAATATCATGATGGTTGATTTTGTCGCCCATTCCTAGCATTTATGAAGGGTTTTTCATGAGATTTGATACAGCATTAAGCATCACATTTTTATTTTAATGCTGAATCGCCGAGCCATACAGCTTGAGAAATAGTTTGACAATAAAATGTTTATGAAAATACATTAACTGCTTTTCCACGGAAATTAAACTGTATCCTCGACTGTAAATTCCATTATTCGTTCATCAAACACAAAGCAGTTTTTTTAGGACTAAAGATGTGTCACCTCACGGCTGTTTCATTTGTTTAGCTGACAGCCCGCTACCTAAGCTTATTAAATCAATAGATTAAAAACATGCCTCGCTGTGATGTTAAAGACTAGACTGCAGACATGCACACATACACACACAAACACAAGCAGCATGGTAAGTTGGCTCATCTTTGATGTATCCCGATTGACAAAGAGACTCCCTCCTATCAAAGGATTACAAATAAACTCCAATGAAAAGACTGATGCACAAAAGGTGGCCTATGTTCTTTCTGTTTGTTTGTTTGAAATAAAGTCTGTTATGAATTAGTAGTTTGTGTTTCTGCTTTTGATCTAAAGGTACCACATGATGCTTTGTCTTTTTCTTTTTGCAGTGGAATTTGTTCAAAGAGCCCAGAGTCCCAGTTTAAGTGTGCAGCATGAGAGTAGTGAGTAGTGAAAAGTGGACTGTGCACTGAATCAGACAGCGGTATCGGCCAGACCACAAGCAAATTGGCACGCCTTTTAGTCCCATCTTCGATGATGCGGTACTTCCTCAGGCTTTTGTCTCCTGTTTGGGGCACAGCTGTCAGACTAGGTGCTATCCACGCTCCCCTCCCAAAAACCTCAGGCCACGCGCCGCTGCACCCCAAACACTAAATAGGAGCATTAGACACACCATGTTAAGGGCTGCTGGTGTTTGAGCTGTGGCTGTGGGTGCGTGTCTTGTCCCATAGCCAGAGACATGCGCATTATCACAAACACACTCACAGCTGCACACCAAAAGTTATCCTCTGCTCCTTACCCTTCTATAAGACAATAGATTTATTCTTTTGTGTCAAATGTCCCATTGTCCTACTGCTGACTTCTGTTTTGTGTGTTGCCCCGTTGACCCCGCTCTCTGCTTTTTAGTTTCCCCCCGCCCAGCTACAGATCTGCACCGTGAAAATACCCACAAGGCCTTTCTACCCATATGTAGTGTTGCAGATTTTGATTATGCGCCACCGGCATCACACCTCAGCAGGGTATATCCAAACATGAAAATTAATTCACAGCTAAATGCTGCTATATGCAGTCCGAGAGGGAGAGGAGAGGAAAAATCAAACACAGGTTTACACTAGCGAACAGCCCCAGAATTAAGAAAGAGAGCCTAAAGGCAGGCAGAGAGGGCAGTGTTCATTAATGTGCAAAGCAAATGGAACAGTTTCTTCCCCCACTGCCCCTCCAAACAAAACACACACAAATGAACACACACACACACATAGATGCAGTGGTCATTTTAAATCGAGGGAAGGGCCCTTTGATTGTGGGGAATTTCAATGTGCATAGAAAATTGACCTAAATGAAATAGATGTAAAATATTCCTGTGGCTGCTTAAAAATCGAGTTAATGGCAAAAGAAGAATAAAATCTGCATAATGAGCTGTAATTGTAAACAGAGCTGAACACTCACAGGAGAGCTACATTGATTAGTCTCAAATGAGAAACTTTGGGTCAAGCTGCTCGCTGTGTTTATAAAGCAAACTTGTTATTTTAGAGCTTGGGGATGTTGTTCACCAACTTACTTCAACACTGTCAGATTGTCTAGTTGTCTTGAAGAAGCACCATTATCTCAGTTTGATCTACCTGAATGTATCGGTGAGGTTTTTAGCTGCAGCAATAGTGTCCTTTTAGACTCTGTGTTATGAACTTTAGCATGAAAGTACTTGGGCATGACTTTGTCTCAGAGCAATGCAAATGGAATTGCCCCCCGATGGTTTGGAATGCACCCAGCTGGCCTTTAAAAGGTGATAATTGGAAAATACAGGATGAAGCCACAGTCAAAGTGGGGATGTTGTGTTAGACCGAGCTAGCCATTGCAAGGATCGAGGAAGAAAATATGGACAGGAGAAATACATAAAATTAAAAATGGATTAATTTTGCATTTGTATTTTGATTCCATTGTTTGTGAAATGCAAACTCCCATTTGGAGTTTGGAGACAAATGCGTTGTAGTTCGAGGTTTATTTATGAGACACTTTAAAGACAAAACAAGACTTTGGAGGATCATGTCTACTGTGTACTGAATTTGGCAAATTATAGCATTTTTCGAGAGAAACGTCTACTTTTCGAAAATGCAATAGAAGAAGCTCAACTTGTGAATCTGTTCACAGTGCACCTTTTCAGCCTGTGGGTTTAGATGAGTCATTGCTCCAGGATGTTTAAATAAGGAACACGGTAATAATCTCCTGATCAGACTTTGATGTTGCGTAATTGTGTTACATTTTGTAATATGTGTGCATGCACCAGCTTTGGTTCTCAATTTCCTGTGTATCTCTGGTGTGTGGGTTTGCAAGTATCCCACATTACAGAACCAAATATGTTGAATTGCTGTCACTGAGAAAATGCTGCTTACAAATAGTATCAAAAATTGAACTTAATACATTTCACATCCGACAAAATATAACTATCACATCATGGCCACACATGAGGAGATGATATTGACTAAAAGCCCTGATTGTCTTTGAAATGGAGTGAGCTGCTAAAGGAAAAGCTAAAGTATACATCCCAACGAATTCATAAAATTTGACACAGCATTCCTTTACTTCTCGGGAAGGAAGTGTAGTGGGGAGGTCGGGAGGCCTGTACAGGAGCTCTTCCCTTTACAAGGCCACATTCAAAGCATTTTTTTCACTCCTCTCCTTGTGTTAGCCTAACCTAGTGTAAGCCTGTGCATCCGGTCTCCATTACTGTGTCCTCTTCCGAGAGAATGTGACAGTGATAAGGCTCTTTTGAAGTCCGGCTTTACTACAGGACCTCTAGAGAGGGACAAAGCCAGCGGCCAGCTGCTAAACAGGAGAGAAAACCAAAGCCAGCTATCTTTAGTTTACTGAGCTTCAAGTTTGAGTTAACATTTCAGTCCAAATTCAAATAAATGTATGTTCTGGATATTTTTACCACTTGATTTTTTTTTTTTTTGCAGTTGGATAATAAATGATAGATAATTATTTAATGAAGTATCTTATTTCTGTGTGGATTGATATAGATTTCCATGACGTTTCAAAAACACTTTGATCATTAGGCTACACTCCAGTCAAAACAGTCTGCAGCACGTCAGCCGTCATGCCCCGTGTCAGTCAGCAGACATTTCCAGCAACAATATGCCAACACCCATTCTGTACTGTGTTCAGGAAACCTTTTACTAACTCCAAGTGGAATCTTCTTAATGACTTCCTGTACCTGATGCCTGCTATTCCTATTTGAATCCCAGCAATGGACTGCTTTGACTGCTATCCTGACGTTTTACTTTGACCTTGCGCTGCTGTTGTGTTCAGGAATCACCATTGAGGGTAATGTCAATGCCAAAGCTTCGGTTAGCTTTGTGCCCTATGTGTAGTATGGGAGAGCGAACCTCCCATTCAACTCACATTTTATTCTTCACGCAGACTTCAGTCGCGATAAAAACTCACCAATCCTGCAAGCATAGTTGGACTTCCAAAGGACATACTTAAGAATAACTTTAAACTTTGTTCTTCAGGGTTGTAAAGAATGTCATTTTTTTAACATTTGAAGCTTCATTGAGGTTTTCGAATGTATTTCTTCATATTTTATGACATCAGGACCCTAAAAAAGATATGGAATATCCTTAAACAAAACCCTCAATATATATAAAGGAAGACTTTGGATTAAATTATGTGCTGAGCGCAAATCACAATATGGTAATGCCTAAATTACAAAAGTGTTGAAATAATGCAGAAATAGATTTTTTTGTTTTTGTTTTGCTATTGTGGTTATATAAATACAGTTGCTGTTAGAATGCCCCATCAAAGGGGAGTGATTCATAAGAAAGACAGTTGATCGTTGAGTGTCATCACTAGGTTTGTATACCAACATTTTTGATTGGTGGCTCAGTCCGAGCCTTCGTTAGTTCTTGACTACCTGGGAATGAGACTCAGCAATCAACTTTCTTTCTTTATAAACTTTGACATCATTATTCGTAGATCCCCTGCAGTTGGCTAACATGGCTAATTTAATCCAGGGGGATTACTTAATTTTGGACTCAGACATAAGTGTTTTGAATTAAAAAGCATTGTTATTGTAGTTATATATGAAAGGGATGAAAGTTGATTTTTAAAATATACGAATAAAAAATCAATTGTCATTAAAGGCTGAATGTTGTAGTTGCATAATGGACCAGTAATACAGCAGTCATGTTTACTATAATGACCCATTAGCAGTCAGTTCTATCCCGTTTACCATAAATATATTTATTTTAACAGTATTGCAAAATGGAGGTTGTTGCTGACTTTTTCATTACAAATGAAGAACTTAAATCATCACCTCCTGTCCGCTTTTTTGGAAAAACAATGTTGTAGTGACCATTTTTAAAGATTTCCACTTTATGTTGTGTGAATGGCTTCAACACAATATTTACTTATGACCAAACATAGTTTAAACTTCAGCTCTACACCCCAGGTTATAAGCCTAAAGGGAACTTCACTCCCACTCAGCTGTTGTAGCATCTGTAGTAACATTTTTTAAATTAAGCTTTGCTTTTCTACAATAAATCCTCTTTATTGCCAAGCTAGGAGCAATATATTGAGATATCTCTCTGGTCCTGGAATGTGCTGATGCCAAACAAGTAAAAAAAAAAAAGTTTCCATGATCCTCCCAGTAAGGGAAGGAAGGGGCACTGGTTATTGCCCACTCCCACCCACACCACACCCTTAATGGAGAAATAGGCCAAGTTAGGGTCCTGCTCTTTCCTTGCCACTTTCCACTTTGTAGTCAGGTTGATGTTTATGTTTCAAAATGTGTCATCTTCTAACACGCCATCATAAGGTTTGCTACATCAGCTGTTACAGCCACAATACAACATTATATTACAGTACAATACAACACACTCTGTTCACCATCAGATTACAATTTCTTACCTTTTGTCTCTCTACAGAACAGTCGCTTTGTAGTGGATGGATTTGAGTCTCAATTACTTTAGTGTGGTAAACAAAAGTGTTGGCCTTTTCGTTTGAATGTGTACTTTAATATTTGTTGACATCAAAATAAAAAGGTCATGCAAATTAGCCTGTTAAAATGTCAGTAGGCATTTCCAGGTATTGCTCAGTAATAAATGAGTCTTCTTCTGTCGGAACATCTTTGTTAATGATGAGCCCAGTCACCAAAATCAAATGTTAATATTTTTTGGTCATGGAAACCATGGAAACATTAAATTTGTCTGTTTCACATGTGTCAGATCATCTTTTCTACAGTGCATGTCATATCACATTCAGAATACATTTTAGCTTACTTTCATGTGGGGAGGAAGGGATGGCAATTGCAAGACAGCTAGGTGAGGCGTCTGCTATGGGAGAGACTACCACATTTCTGAACTTTTGTAAGCTTGATAAGCTTGTAAGCTGGATATTTTTTAAGAAGACGTAATGGCGTTTTCCAGCCACGGCAGTGGCAACAAACCAGATATTTTTGACAAGACATCAGTTTGCAGCCGCGTTTGTGGCAACAGAATAGGGTAAACCAAAACACAATATTTTCCTAACCCTTACCAAGTGGTTTTTATGCCTTAACCAAACCTGCAGCACAGCACTGTCACTACTTAGAGAACCTAAAGAAATGCAATGTTGCAACAACAAGAACGGTAAATCAAATCCATGGTTTGCAAAGTTGCATTACCATTATTTATTCTAGAAATTGCATTCAAATAAGCTGTTGATCATACTTTTGATGTGCATCACCTGTATGACAACAGGGACACACATAAGACAGACCACATACAATTTTGTTCTGGATTTTAAAAAAGGGATAGATCTGAGATTGTCTTTTATCACTTCTTTTAACACTGCGAGGTAGGGCATTTATTTATTTATTTGTTTATTTATTTGTTTGTTACATTTTTGTTATTTTCTCAGGGAATAATGCATGGATTGCGATGATAAAAAATGTGCATATTAACGAGGCTGGTATCTATGAGTGAGTACATTTTGTTCAGATCCCAGATCTGGTGACCTTAAATTATGGTTAAGAAATCACATGTGGTTTAGAAATTTAGAATGATGCAGGGCTGTTTAGATTGATATTGGATTAGGGCTGACCTTGGCCTTGGCAGAGGTATGTGCTCTACCTCTACCAAAGTGAGGCCAAGAATAGGACAAAGGGCATTCTAGTATTGTAATGTGAATGTATTATTTTGTGGTGAAATATCAGTATTCTTCCCAGAGAGGTTGATCTATTGTAACAGCTAATGTTCCACACACATGTTCAAGCATATTTTCAATAGAGAAGAGTAACCTTCTTTGTTGAGAGACACACAGACCATATTGATATTACAGTCTTTCTCTGGTATTGTTGACTTAAGTAACTCAGAACTTTGTGTAGCTCATGTTTGGAGAAGGTCATGGATCCTTTCACATCAGTGGGACACTGACGGAAAAAATAACATTTCTGTTGATGTGAATGGGTCGGAACGCATTATCTGACCCAGGTCGGTATGCTGCGTGGTTGTGGTATACTGTATGTGCTAATGCAGTACTGAATGGCTGTTTTATTTGATTGCATTACATTGTACAAGCGTTCCCTTTTGTTTTGTCCACCCCTGCCGGTAACAGCTTGGCTGGTTGGTTGGATTTCTCCTCGAGCGGGTCAAAGTCTTTAACTATACACACCCCACGCCTCAACTGCAACACCTCACACATCGCCTTGGACGTGTCCAAGCCCCTCTGGTTGTCATGTGGAAGCTCTTTCACACTGTGAACACTCGAGGCAGTTTGTCTAAAATTTGCATTGACTTGGCATTTTGTTAACTTTATTTCTTCCACAAACCTTAGACCTACAAATGGTTAAAAAAATTCTTTTAATCTTTTAGGAATTTCTATCAACCTCTTGAAAACTGTCACACATTGATTTAATTAACATACGTTAACATTATCAAGGTATTCTGATTCTGTGAAATACTAGAACACCATTAAATGACGGCACCGTTTGTGGGTCCCTTGCACTTTCATGGGGCTCACTGATTCATCAGTAGCTGTGTTGCGGTGAAAGCCAGTACAAGAATTCTCTCCATGTGGTGCACAACACCTGCAGCACACAGAGCTCTGACAGTCTGATAATCCCAGCCTCCCATTTGCATCAGAGCTTTTGCTACAGGAAATGTGTTGTTGGTTTTATGATGTGGTAGTCGGTCAGCCCGTTAATTTGGAGCCATTTTGCTGTAGTTTTTCTTTTTTTTTTTTTTTCTTTACAGTTTACTGTAATAGATATGTCATGTCTTTTTGTGGCAAAGACTAAGTGCGAACATACATTAGAAATGTCATGTAAGTGCGGACGGAGAATGCAGAATGTGTAGACATAGTATGTCAGTCATGTAAGGTTCCCCAGACCGACTGAAAGGGCTTTCAGCTTACAATCCTTTTTATGTGGGCTGCGGGGAGGGGCTGTGGGCTGCTATGGGGGGTTGTGGCCTATATAATACTTCCATGGTTTTGGCAGTCAGATTTTCAAGAAACTTCCTGGTGTGTCAGGATCAATCGGGCCTAAGCCAGTCTTAATTAAAGGCTTGGGGCTGGGCAGAAGTTGAGGGCAAAAGGCATCGCTATTGGTTAAAAGAATGAAGCATCTGTCATTACAACACTATAGGGAGCATCAGCTTTATTACTTAAAATTCCTCTTTTAAAAAAAGTCTCACCCACGCGAAATGGGTTAAATATTTTTGTTTTCCCAGTTGAAATTAGTGGGAAAACCGCAGCACCATGGTAATAATTAAAAAGGTGACCTCATGTTTGAATTAATTTTGTTGCCATTTAATTACAGCAAAGAAGTAATAAAACCGAGCATGTACAAAGAAAAACTGATATATTTAAGATGAACATATTGCTCAGCCATTTGTTGTCACATTATTAGGCCATATAGATGTTATTCTGACATCTCGTAAGTCACTAAATTTGTCAAAAGAGCAGATTTGTATGTATTCAGCAGCACTTCTGTTCACATGTTGATCTCAAGCACTCGGCCATGAAAACGAGTAATGCCCACTTCTTCTTTTTTATCTACCTGCAGTATGATGTTAAGTCATCTTGAGTCCTGTAAATAGATTTGAGTTAGAAAAAGATAAAATTTTGACTTACGCCATCTTGAAGCCTCTCCCTTACAGTTTCTTCTCTTCACTACCCCTTGAATAGTACACTGGTATGAGAAGCTGAAGTTTAAAGCTAAAGTTTGCGGTGAATGAGCGAGTTTCAATGTTATCGGCTATTGAAGCAGTTGTTGCCTAAGTTTAAAGCAGATGCAGTTATCATTTTCAACCACTTGGGGGCACAGGCAACTTACAGGGAAGAGACGAGGAGCTCTGAACTGAAGTGTGAGTGTGTGTGTGTGTGTGGGAGGGGGGTGGCTTCATTAATTAAATGGAATATGATCCAAAAGACTCTGTGCTCACTTATGACACATAATGTCCCACAAGAGAGGAAATAAGACAAATGCCACAGATGTCCATTTTTCTCTGTCCTGTTTTTCTGTGGTTGTCATTTCCCTCCAAATCCAAACGTCAGACAGACAGCGCCTTAGTATGTTTTGGTCTCCTGAGTGGATCTTTCCAGCTCACCCATCTGTCAAGACTTTTTTCCGAGGTCCGAGGAGGGGTACGGGGGCGTGTTTGTGTCTGGGCCCGGGTGGGTGGATGGGTGGGGGCAGCAGATCAGACGCGGTACATATCACATCGTAGGCCAAATATCCTAATAGTCTGATGTACCATCTGATCTACTGTCCCAGTCATATCCATATCCAGGGCTCATCCAGGCACACCCCAGCCCAGATTGTCCCGTCTAGTGCAAGTTAAAAGACTGTTTTCTAAGCTTGCCCATGCCTGTTTCCTTGCTTTCTCTCTCTTTCTCTGTTTCAGATTCAGCCAATGCATTTGCTTTATCCTTTATCACCCCCTCTTCACACTCATCCATGCTCTCTTCTTGTTGATTTTTTTCTTCCCCACCAGAGGACCCTTGACACCTGTAGAATCAACCAGGAATCCTGAATTGACTTAAACACAACTGACACCATCCTAGATTTGGACAAATACTGCATCCTGTTTGGATGCTCTTCCATAACAGTCAGCATTGAGTTATTTTACCTTCTATAGATAATTAACTTTGACATGCTTCAGTAACATCATCTATTATGCAAATGCGAGGCTGTACCATGTGCCAGCCAGTGAGAAGTGTCCTCACCTGCAGGACTAATACTGTTAACGCATTCATATCATGGAGGGTTATGTAACTGTGCTAGCTGAGATGGAAAGTGCAGCCACCTTGCCAGTCTTAATGCATTCAAGCTCCACGGTGTCAGATGGCCCCGGTGATCCAGGGGGCTCAAGATGGCAATGCTGTTTTACAGTCCGGATATGTGTGTCCAAGTGCCGGCCAGAATGTGTGAGGAGTGTGTATGTGTGTGTTACACTGTGTGTTAGATTAGGCCCGGATGTGTGTATCCATATGGTTCGGTGGCAACACATTTGAATTGTTCTGGCCTTGTGCCAAATGCGTGTAGTAAACATACTTTTGTGTGTTTGACTGTCTTTACACCGAACCCCTCCCAACCTTGTATGTGTGGAGTTTATATCCAAACGGGCTTATTTTGTGTCCTTTGACCTATGTATGGTCATGTCACTATATGGTATGTGAAGCAGCCTGAGTAGGTGGGGGGTGGATTAATTAACCCATGACAGTGTCAAGGGAATGCTGGACTCTTTGCCTTGCCATTGGTCGAGAGCCCGCCTAAAAGTAAACAGCAATCAATCCTCCCTGGCTCCCTGTCTCTCTCCCTCTCTCTCTCCCTCTGCTGCCATTACAGACAGACGCGGTGACATGAGTTGTGGAGAAAGATCTCCACCTCTCCTCCGCCTCTTTTCTCCCGTGCACTGCAATCCTGACACCGAATTCCACCCCTCAGAGAACAAGTGTCAGCCTCAGAATAGAGCGTGCAGTCGTCCCCCCCCCTCGTCCCCCCTCTGGATAACATGTTAGAGGGTGCTAATGTTGATGGAGGTGACAATTAACTATACAATGATCACAGTGATGGAGCTTGTACTGCCGCCTCGCAGCCGTGCTAAAGAGATAAGAGACTGATCTCGACACGACTGGGAGTGGGCAAATGACAGATAAGCACATAAAGGGACAGTTACTTTGGGTGAACATAGTGTAAGCTTGCCCACCAGATGTTCTGCAGGCTTTCAATGCTGCATATTTGACTTGCTAATATCAGCAGCCTATTTATAGTTCATGTTGAAGCTTTGAAACCGTAATAGAAGCCTCATCATTGCGGATGTGTAGGGTGAAGATTGCACATCATACACGCACATAAGATCAATCTCTATGTTAAGTGTTGCTCTTTGAAAACAAGATTTAGGCTGTTAACATGAGAAAGAGCTGGATTTCCATCAGAACGGAGTCTGTGGGGGACCATCACTAGCTATGTTGGAAGAAAAGGGATTTGCCTTATTTGTGCCAAGGACTTGCAAGCACATAAGTGCACACGTTCATTGCCGCTGCCGACATCTCTTGCCAGGCACCCGCGGCTGACTCTGACAAACTGGGGAAAATGTTTTGGAGAGACAACCTGAGATATTGACCACCTCTCAGCCCCCACTGTCAGCTTGTGAAACGGCCCAAGAGACATTTGCATGAAATAAATGAGAATCTCTCTCACGTCCGGCCCTGCCATGGCCAAAGGTTTACTGTCGCAGATGCATGCTCCATCTGGCCCTGCTCTCCTAATCTCCAGTCTTTAACTGTTCAGATGCACTATTTTGGTTTGTGCATATTTGTTAGATGATTCAACTTCAAACGTCTTTAAACTTCAACATCTTGTGTTTAGTGTAGCAGGACATGCCTGCTGTGACACATCCAAAATATGCCAATTTAAAGTCTTAGCTATAAGTTTAAAAGACGTTCACTGAGGAGCCAGAATTAGAGCTTGTGCAACTTTTTAAAAAACATTTTCCAAGGATGTCCAAGTGACAGTTACGATTTTATGATTACCTTCCCGGACTGATTTGAGAATTCACATTAATTTGGATGGTGTATGTAGCAGGATATGAAAAATCAAAGAAGTCTGAACTGGCATAGCATCTCCAAAGTGAGTCATACCTCTTTTGTTTGTTCTGTTTTGGATTTCGGGGAAGACGGGGTTGAAGAGGGGGTCAAGTGGTCCTCTATCCTGAGCAAACATGGACATGGTGACAGCCATTGGGACAACAAACCTCCACGAGAACCAGGCTGTCCTGCCAACATTCTCCCCGCCTTTCCGCTGTCGGCACGACCCCCCTCACCCCTCAGCCCAGGGCTGTGATCCTGCATAGCTGGCATAATGAAGCCATATAAGCCTGTTATTTGCTGCTTTATGGCTTGTTTTATGAAGGTGAGCTGACAAGCAGCTCCCAGAATGGTTCCTGTCACTTTAACAGACAGCATTACCAAGAGAAAAGGAGCTCTGGGGAGGGAGGGCAGGGCAGGCTGGAGAATGGGCCGGGGCCTTTATGTTAGCCCTGCCAGGGCTTTGATGGGTAGAGGTCTGGCTGCAGGCTATCACTGGTACATTTTACGTCTTCCGCCTTTTGTCAGAGGGACATTATTGACGTTTGACCTATGTTCTTATTCCCACCTCCTCTTCACTAATCAATTACCACATCGATCCATTAATCAGACAGGGTGATGGCCAGTGAAAGGGCCCGTGGGTATGTGTGAAGAATTGTGGGATAGGCCTCAGGCTATCGTGGAGGAGGGCCTTCACCTGTGGAGTGTACTGTTCAGCATTTGGCTCACAACAACAAGTAGTGCTAGGCCTTACTTTAGAGGGATCTGTAGGTTTTTTATTCATGAGAGGATGCATTTTTCTCCATATGCAACACCTGAAATCTGTGTGTTTGTGTGCAAAATTATGCATTGATGCAAAATGAAGCTGATTTCTTAAATGGCTGTCTTTTCCCGCAAATTCCTCCCTCGGGTGCACAGAATGTCATGGATGGATTTTAAATTAAGCCCAGCCATCCATATAAGGTATCACAAACACAGTCATAGCTGTGCTTCCTCATATTGAAAAAACACAGTTGTTCCCAGCCTAGAAGCCAACAGGGCAAAAATCGGCAGGAAGTGTTCCTATTAACGAAGCGTTTTTTAGGATGACTTCTGAAACATTTGCTCAAATATCAGCGGTCATTACAGTGTCCCTAAAAACAAGGATGCTTTTTGAATGAGAGCAAACATGTTTTTGTCCGTCTGACTGTTTCCATGGAGGTTAGGCAGTAGCATAATTGTGTTTAGGACACAAACAGAAACAGATCAGACACACAGACAGCCAACAGATCAAAACGGAAGCTGCGGGAGCGGAACCCACCACGCTTTGATTAGGTTTGGTTTGGTTTCGGTTTGGTGTGTGCAGACTAAAGCCGTCACCCCAGTCCGTCTCTGCCCTTGCCAAGTTGTTTGCCAAAACAGGGAAAGATTTGGGAAAGAAAGTTAGAGAGAGAAAAGCTGTGGGCTGTTATAAGTCCACCCCCCTTGGGTTGGCCAGGGCCAGCCGACAGTCACCCAGCTCTTGTGGGTTTAGTGAATTGAGAAGACACTTCTTGTGTGGATTTTTCAATTCTTCAACATGTCATTTGGCCGGGAGTGCTATTGTCCCCTGCCCCTTTTCTCCCTGCTCCTTCTGCCGAGACGAGTCGTGTCATCCCCTCGTGATCAGCACTTTTGTTGCCTTTGTTTTTGGCCCTACCTCAGAAGTCCATCTTGTCTTTTATGTCCCTGCCTTTCATGCATAAGGGAACAGTTGTGGCCTGTTGTGGGGCTGTTCCACTGCATTTCCACCAGTGGGGTTTCCTTTCATTCTCTTCAAAGTACTACAATGGGGCTCTGAAGGCCTGAATGGCCAATGCAGAGTGCACAATCCTACAGAGCCCGCTCATTTTGTTTTGCCAGAGTCAATAAAAATGCTAAGTTAAAAGCTAACCCCCTTATGCCCTCCTCGAATGGAGCGACTTGCTTGACCTTTTTAAGCTGCCCTCTCAATTAACTTTTAATGATGAATTCATTGATTTTTTTTTTTTTTTTTTTTTAACTGTCATCTAAAGTATATTATTCTGGACCCAATTAAAAGTTGCATTTACTATTCATTTGTTCTGACTAATGTAGCCTGCACTGTATCCACATCATGAACTGTACTTCAGTGGATTTTGGAGTCTGTCTTTCACAGACAGGGAAGATAGCTGGACAGAGCAATTCCTACAAAACTGTCATCCAAACCACCTTATAACTCTTTAGAATGATAGCTCCGACGTCCTTTACATTCTGACTTTTCCCTGTCCTGAGACCACGATAAAGACATCTCCCTTCTTCTGAGGAGGAGTGGGATTTAACTAGTTTTATGTTGAGGGATGAGAAAGGAAAAGAAAAAAGTCAGCCATCGTCTCTGGGCATTACGGCAGAGGCCTTGCATAAAAGCATTGTGTGCCGATTTGTGAGCTGGGAGAAAGCCGGGGACTTTGAGAAGGATTACAGGTAGGCAGACATTGGCTGCTGAAGATAACCGCCATGACTTCATCCTCATTGTGTAGATTAAGGCATAAAACCCAAAGTAATGAGACCGGAAAGGGGGAGAAGACAAGGATGGGAGGAGGAGTAAGGGGTATTGTTGATGGCGAGGGACATTGTCACTGGAATTAGCTTTTTAAAGCAAGAAAAGGAAGACGCCGCTCCAGTGATGATATAATCTGAGGAAGTGAGGTCAAAAAAATGGATTCTTCAAACAGGAGATGCTAAATTTAGTTAAATGGCTGAAACCATAATCTCTTCTGCATGTAGGAGCAGGGCATTTGAGTTTTATGATGGCAGTGTATCACATCAACAGCAAGTGTTGCTACTTGTGGCAACAAGGTGTTGCCATCTTAACTGCTCAGAGCACATTGAATGTCTTGTGTTTGTCGGAACTTTGAATTAACTGTTCGTTTATTAACACATTATCCGAATACAGTCGATTCAGTCATCATCCGCAAAATGTTAGGTCCAGTATTCTTTTGTCTGAGAGACCCGGCCCCCAGCAAACTCTGCAGCCCCCAGCTGATCTAATCTGGGGGGGAACGGATTGCTCATCCCAAGCTCCACATTGCTGGAGGGCAAGCAAAGAAGGCAGGGGGCAGAGAAGAGAAAAAGTAAAAGAAAAGTGTTTGATTCTTTCCTTTCCCTGTCTTTGGTGTCTCTGGTTAATTTTTTAGCATTTCTCTGCCATCCAATTGTGTCTTCAGACCTGAGGCAGTGTGAAAAACAAACACACACACACATACAGCATCATGCTGGGAGGAGGACCGTGTGTGGGGAATGCTTCAGCTCTCTTTTTCATTCTAAAAAACAAGAAAGTGTCAGACAGGCAGGTGGACACAAAGCTAGGTAAATATTGATGACTTTTTGACCATTTTATTTGCCACCCGCAGACAGCTTTCTGCAGACGGAGAGCCTGTTTATGCTTCGGGAACATCGATTTCCTCCCTACTCTTTATTCATCTTTATTTTCAGCAAATTTAATCTGGAATCTTAAGCACCACAGACCTCAAAATGTAGTTTGCATATTAAGGAGTAGCTGATTATCGTGGGGTAGAAACACAGATCTTTAATTTTGTGCATTTTAGACACAGCTTCTGCCTGCACTGCCATGCTGGAGATAATTGTGGAAATCTACATATTGAGAGGGAGGCTGCCGTCTGGGTCTGTTTTGGAGTGGGCCTCTTGTTATCTGCTATAATTCATGTGGTAGGATGAATATTACCACCTGAATTAGGCTATTATGCTGCCAGGTGGAGGCCAGTAGAGTTACAGGAAACAGCGATCATCATGTCATTATAATGAAGCAATTACAACAGGCTATTCATAATTCAGTATCGACTGCCAGACCACAATCAACAGTGGCCAGATATTATGTCATAGATCATATGTCAAGTTGAATATTTATTAAGATCTAATATCCTCATCCTTCCCGTTCCTGCTGGACAAAGTGTGGCAGGCGGCAGCTGAAGAGGCCTAGTATTTGGCATTTAGTTAGTTATGTTATTCATTATCATACTGATACAAGTGCCAAGCCCAAGTGGAATGCACAAGGCCCCAGAAATCCACTGCAGCGTTGAAACATTTGTCAGACATGAACATAACGTGTTGCATAACATTACATTGCAAACAAGAAAACTGTCAACAAATAAAAACCATCACAAAAGACTTCCTTCTTATGGAACTGACACCCTCAATTCTAGAGCATCATTTGGCTGATATTAGTTGTCCAATATGTGCTTGATATGACAACTATTTTTTTAAAACTCATTTTCCAAAAATGGAAGCTTGGGGTAATGGCTAATTATTTAATGCTCAGTCAAATTTGCCTTTTCAGTCATTTCAGTCATTCAGCTCTAAAATATCCTGCCACTCTTCCATATCCTGAGACCACATTTGATGGATCATTACAAAAAAGGTGTGTACGTTGGTTGATAATAATGATGACCAGAATTTTGAACCCCAACATCAGTACGGGCATCAGCCCCAAAATTGAGTGCTGATGTGCTCTACTGCATTGATAATTAAACAGTTGTTCAATTACGAAATGGACAAACAATTTCTTGATCATCAATCTCTCCCAAATAATGAAAAATTTAAAGGGAGATTATGAAAACCAAAACAAATCATACAAAATATGTCAGACCTCAGAAATGAAACGACACAATACAATATTTGCAACGGCCCTACATATGAACTGATATCATGAATTCTGGTCTGAAGTCACTAAAACTGTAACAAAGCACTGTAACAGTTTCCTATTTGATAATGCTAATAACGTGAAAGCACTCTGGTTAAGGTTTGGTTAGTTGTAGACATAGATATAAGTTGGTTAGGGTTACAGAAAGAGTGTGTTTGTGTCATAATATGTACCTAGTTAAGGTTAGAAAACATCTTGGTTTTGTTAATAACCCCTTCGTTTAGGTTAGTGAACACCCACTGTCAAAGTTGAGAAAACATATGGCGAAATCTCTCACATGAATTAATTGAATACAATACATTACATCCTGCACTGCTCTCCAGGCACATTCACAATTCTTTTCCAAAGACAGGATAGGAAAATTTGGAGGATCCCATCCAATATCACCAACAAGCTTAGGGCTGCAGCAAACAATTTTTTACATTAGCAATTAATCTGCCAACCATTTTCATGTTAAATCGATTTACTATTTAGTCTACACTTGTTAATACTCATCACAACGTGTGCAAACTTATGCAAAGTGATTGCTTATTTTGTCCAACAAAATCAGAAGAGTCTTTTTTTTACGATCAAACATGTCAGAGAAAAACAACAAATTACATTTAAGCCTAAACTCTTTTGACATTTTTGCTCTGCAATTAATTTTCTTATAATCAACAAATCAAATGATCTACAAATCTCGCTCATAAGTATTCACTGATTAATCACCTTCTGATGATCTCTGTTACATTTTATATATTTGAACCCGAATGTCAGAAGCATAATCTGCAGATTTACCCAGTGGTGTATTGGTGTGAAATCCCAGATCTTTACCTTGTTTGACATTTCATATTGACATACCAGTACCAGTTACCTTGAGAAATATTTGGTGAACCTATCTGGATAACATGACAGGATTTTAGAGATAAGTGGATGAAACGGACACTGAACGTGAGAAAAGTGTCCATCACTGACGGAGAGTTCTGAAGATATGTAGTTGAAGAATATGTGGTTCAAGGTGGCCTCATTGTAGTTAAACACTTGCAGTGAGTGTCAGATCATCAGAGGCTATTCTGTTGGACTGAAGATCAGTTGATAGTTCTGTACCAGTGAACTGCTTTGTCCAAGACACTCTCTTGTGTTGAAGGGAGGCTGACAAATCTGCATGAAAAAAAAAAAACACTGCTCAGCCGGCCTGGAGGAGTGCCATGTACTGTAGACAAAAATAAGTTGATAAGAAAAATATTTTTTTGGCTGTTGATGATAATTACTTGTTAGACAGCAGGTCCAAATATAACATACTGTGCACTGTTGGGTCTGCAAAACTGATGTAAGGGCCTGAAGACGGCCCATGTCTTGTCAAACACAGAACTCACCATCCTTACCACATTCCCCAACAACCCCCCACCCACCACCCTCCCCCTTTAGTGCCATTGGGCTGGGTCTACTGCTGCCTCTCTGCTAATGAGAACCAGTCCCATCCAGCACCATATAAACCCACTAACACACACTTACCTCTGATCTCAGACCAGTAAACATAGTCACTGTGGCTAGGTCCCACCACTTTACAGCTGCTAATTTAGCCACACAGCCCTCTGTTATCATAACCTTTCATGTAAAAAAGAAAAGCAAAGAGGGGAGAGGAAAAGTAAGAGGTAACATAGGTGCATATGGTACTTTGGGGACTGTTAAATATATAGAACACAAGTCTAAAGTGATCTAATAATGGGAAAATGTCCACCAGATGTGGGATGGTGTAAATAAAAATATCCAGATTGCGTATATGGAGGGGATGTGTGGATTTGATGGTGTCGATCCATTGCTCTGCGTTGAATCTTTCTGTGATGTCCAGCTCCTCTGTGTGTTTTTTATGGGAAAATTGAAATGTTTAATATTAGCTACCACTTCTGAGGTTTTATCTAATAGTTGTAGAAACACTAATGCAAAAACTGCACCAGAATAAACTATTTTTGTATATTTTAAGTACATCAATTAATACACACTTGCAAATATGTGCTAAATATTTGCTTTTTTACATTTGTGCTAGCCATCTATATACAATTACAACACACATACACTGTATGATACAATGCATACAATTTCATGAGCACAGCGTTCCTAGCTTTGAAACACTTCATTAAGTGACATTGACATCATTATGGGTCCGTAGTGACAAAGTAGTTCCAGTGCGGCATTCAACTTTTTACAGTTAGTTAGGTATGACAGATGAAAGAAAACAAATGCCTTTAAAAAATTAATAGGAATTTTGGGCTTAGTAAGTAAGAAAAAATGTCGACACACTGGAAAACATGATGTCTCTAAAGGCACCACAGCTCAACAGTATCTGACATTTCAGCAGAGCAGGAGTGCAACACTTATGTTTGTTTTAAAGCCTCAACATTGGTTTCCCTTGTAATTACACCACTCATTTAGAATTAGATCCTGTCAATACATGATCTCATGTGTAAGCAGAAAAACCTCAACAAAACACCATTGGCTGTGTTCAAAAGAGGAATTTTAAATGCCACAGTGGATTATCATGTCATCTGTTATACAGTGTAGGGCTTCAACAATTAATACATTAGTTTATTAACAGAAACATAATCTGCAACTATTAAGAAAAAAAATAATTCTGACAAAAGGCCAGAGATTCCCTCGCTTCAGCAGCTCTCATGTGGATTGGCTCCCTTTTGTATCACATATGATGGGATCACATAGGATTATTGACTTGTTGGACTTACGGATGGAAAAAAAAACAAGTAATTTGAAGACACCACCTGGGAATTAACGGAAAGCATTTTTCAAAATTTTCTGACGTTTGTTGCAGTCCTCAACCCACTGAGGAGCATCATTGTCGGCAATGTATGTTTAACGAGAAATGTTGAAATGTTAACACTTCTTATGTTCCAACTTTACGTTGATTTATGTTCACTTTCCTGTTTTACGTTGTGGCAAGGCTGCACAAAAAAACACTTGGTTGTGGTCAGGAAACAGTCTTGTACTTTGTCCTGTCTCTACACAGCAGGCTGGACATATGACTCCTCTTTAAAAAAGAAAAAAGGGTTTAACTTCTGGAAATTATGGAAGCCCTATAGGGCCATGCAGTCATACAAACAAATCTTTGTTTTCCCGAGATAATGATATAAGTAATTTGAGATCTTGAGAAAACAAAAGGATAGTGTAGTATATTAAAACTATTACAAATATTGTAGGGAGCATCATTCAGTGTAGCAATGTCAGAGGTACAGGAACATATCGATCACCGCGTCACATATATTTTCAATCAAGGCCTGACACAAGTTGAAATAGGATTATGCCTTGCTGTTACAGATGATATACACATTAGAGTGCATAATCTAAAAAGATGGTTAGCAATGCTTCAGCTATATTGGTGGTGCAATCTAAGTGAGACTGCTACAAGGTCCCAGTCATCTCCGTGGATACCAGATGCCCGGGACCTTGTAGCTGGTCTGACATCAGGCTCACTTAGATTGTGCCACCGATATAGCTAAAGCCATGCTAACCCATTGGTCAGCGTGCCATGCAACTTGTGTGTGATGGAAATCTCAGGCCTATTAATTAATTATATCATCCACTCGGGGAAAACAAAGTTTTGTTATCCTGAAATCTCGAGAAACTTATCCCGTTATCTCGGGAAAATTCAGTTGTTATTTCGAGATAATAACTTGACATCTCCAGAAAACAAACGAAATTAACTTGATATCTCAGAAAACGGAGGAAATAAAATGTATGAATGCATGGCCCTTTAGGGCTTCCATAGGAATTTGTTTTGAGGCCTCCTCCTCAAATGTATTCAGTGGTGTCACACTTAGAAGTGTTGAAATGCAGTCTCATAGTTATCGCCTGTTAGCGACTTGACTTTTTAAGAAATGACCTCTGCTTTTGTGTCTAGTCTCTAGGCACTTGCACTTCCTTTCCTGGTTTCACTTTTTCTTGCCATGTATGCATACATCCACCATCTTTTTTTTTTTTTCACATCCCTTATATTAAAATATATTGGCGTTTTAAGTGGTAACTAAGTGTGACCTATTTAGCACAGAAAAGACTAATTTCATTTAGCTCTCAACAGCCCCCACTTGCCCCCTTCCATTTAGCACTCCCACCTCCGTCCTCTGTCCAGTTTTGCTGTATGTCTTTCCCTTTCTTCCATATCAATTTGGACCTTCTAGCGTTTTGTCCCTGAAAAAATTGTCAGCTCCACCTCTTTTCGTTGGTCCGCAATTTGCATGCTGGTGTGCCTTATTCCTCCCTCCAGCCTTTGCCATATTTTCTCCCCAAGCCTTTTGTGAATACTGTTCCCCTCCTACACAAGGCTCCATGTACCTGGAAGCACTTAAATACTGGAGGCAACCTATATTGCTTTTAACTGCCTGCTACAACTGCGGCGTCTGAGTGCAGATTAGGCCTGATTGGGACTGGAGGGCATGTGGATGCGTAGTTGACAGGATTAAGTGGCTATTGAAGTGACTTTAGCTCCTTTAGAGAGCAAACGACAAGAAAAAAGAATTATTCAGCCCCCTCTGTCAACAGAAGGAATACCCCTCTCCCCTCACTCTCTTACTCCTGCCTTCCTTTAGGCAAAGAAGAATACTATGCACAAATATGATCGCTTGAAGGACTGCCAGAATTAGCAGAAAGAGAAGCTGCTTCTTACTGCACTTAAATATACTGTATCTGATACTAAACATGTGGCCCATTCCTAAGGGCCAGTTGTTTCAGGGACAAATCATTAACGTGTTTGCAATGATGATTATTGATGTGTATAATTGTGTGTGTGGGAGTGGATCCACAAGCCAATGTTACTGCATGTGTTTGTGACACATTTGAGGGTGCATGCGTGGGAGATGTGATGCTGAGCATGTCAATGACTGGTCATTTCACCGCATGGCAGTCTAAGTGAATAACTTATATTTTTAGGCTGTTAGGCTGGAAAATCTGAATGACTTGATGTGTTCGCCTACAGTTTGCTGCAGCACACAGTCACACAGTTACCAACTCTTTTTGTTTTTAAATGTTTTTCTAAACTTTTAAGAAGCATCCTTTGAAGAGCAAAGACACTGCAGAATATTTGAGAGAAGCACTCAAAATGAAAATGTAACATGCGTGCTGTTAAAAGATAACAGAGGATTTAAAGGGTTGCTTTTTGCATTTTTTTTTCCACATCAGTTGACGGTCCTGATAAAAATGACTGGCATTCATTCAAATTGTGAAAAAATTACCATTGCAATTTCCCACAGCCCAAAGTGTCATCATCAGATTGGTTCTTTCACCAACCAACAGTCTAAAACACAAAACCTTTACCATCATAAATGACAAAGACAAGCAGCAAATCTTTCCTTAACAGGCAGAAACCAGCAATCCTTTGACATTTTTACCAAAAAATGACTATTGATTATTTTGATAGCCAAACAACAATGCAATAATGCAATCTTTCAGCTTATTAACCTTTTAGAATAAAAAAATCAGTAAAACAGCTCAGAAAGCTATTGAGAATGTCTTAAATCTATTACTATTTTACACACATTTACTAGATATTGCAATGAGGAATTTTGTAATTGATGTTTCAAAACACACTCACAACTTAAAGTACCCATGCTTTTTTAGTCATTGTGTGGCTAAGTAATCAGTATATATTATAAGCCAGGTGTTGTACCTGTGACAGAGTAGTAATAAAGGTACAGAATATGGCTGTTTTAGACATTAACTACTATCCCACAGCTACAGTTGTAGAGTTTCCATGACTCAGCTCCAGCCACGACCGACACCCCTCCTCATTCACTTTCTGCCCTGCCTAGATATTCAGCAGTGTGGCAACATTAGCATATGAGTGGCTCAGTGTTTGGGTGAGTTTGTTCCCAACAAAGACAGCCAAAGCACAGGTCAGCGTCTCTCATCCACTTCAATGGACAGCTGAAGGGCAAACAGAACTCCCAAAATGAAATGCTTCCAAACTTTCGCTCTAGTCTGGAGGAGGAGGCCTCCTTCTGGAACCTCATATATAACATAAATCTGTAGATATTATGAAGATGAATGCAGCAACAACCTTTAATTATTCATTGCCCTTAGCCCTGTATTGATGCTGTATGTACTCATGAGTAATGTATGCGCCAAAGACATGTATTTATGCCTTGGTGGTACTTCCTCTGAGTGTTGTGTATGTTTATGAAGCATACACACGTATGTTTTTGGGCCACTGTGTGCTAATGTATGTATATATCTGTGTTGACAGGGAGCGCGGTTGGCTCCTGCCCGCAGCCTGGCAGTTGTGTACCGAAGCATGGCGTCATCACCATCACTCTGCAGGCCCCTCGCTGCGCTACATACCCCGCAGGGCGGTTCTCTACTGCCCTGGCAATGATGAGCGAAAATTGAGGAAACTCTCCTCGCTGGATGTCGACTGCGCCGTCTTGGACTGTGAAGATGGTGTAGCCCTCAGCAAAAAGGTACATGAACACACACCCGCACGTGTAATAAATGAAATGCAGCTTTGAATGAAAGGGTCGGGCAAGGAGCACACAAACGCACACAAGCACAGCTGTGTGTGATCTTGAATGATTTTTAATTCCATCTCCCTCCTTCAGACAGGTGCTTGGTCTTAATCACTGAAAGGAAAACTACCTAAGGGAGATGTTTAAAACAAGCACATTTCACTCCATTATGATGGTATAAAGGCAGTGGTGCCCCCCTATCAGGGTCCTTTAAAACAAGGTGACCATGTCCCACTGGGTGAGCAGCGGGAAAGCACCAGATGCAGCAGGTTAAAAGCATTCTCCTCCCGCCCACATGACCTCCCCATTGGCCCGGCTGAACTGCCCATGAAATTGTGATTGGAGGGTGGGATAAAGAAGGGGCCCGGGTAAAAAGTTAACTAACAAAGGTTTTTAAGTCATGATAATAAAGATGATTGATATGGCTGGAGGCCGTTCCTGTAGTAGACAAAGACAATAAGATGATGGCCTGTGTGACTGACAGGCTAAAACTGTGACCCTGCTATGGAGTTGGTGGATGTCAGAGCTTCTGTCTTTATTATGTGTTCGAGAGGAAATGTAGAGAGGAATGCAGCTCTGAAACAGCCATTCAGGCTCGAGGAGAACTCAAGATGCAGGACTCTTGAGCTGTCGACATGTGACAGGTCCATGTCTCTATCTTATTTCAACAAAAGTGCCCAGCTCCAACCCACTTCTTCCTTTCACCAACCCACTCATTTCACATAACACATTAGGTATTATTAGCGGCATCAGGTGTTTTTACACTGTTAGCAATTATGTGGTTGGTTGTACCTGTAGAGTATAGCATTAATCCCTTGTATATGCTGTCAAAAATAAAGTGGGAACTAGCATCAGCTACAGGGCAATTTTATTCCCTCAACAATTAGAACTATATCCCTCTGCAGGTTTACCTCTGGCACCATACGTCCATATTAGCTTTAAAAGAGTCTGACACAGTGTGAAAAAATGCTGTAAGCTATTATCTGTCTGCTAGGTTGTACTGTGTAATATAAAAATTAGTTATTTACTCAATAACAAAATGCACCTTTCCTACTGGCACCATTTCTTCACTTCCCACACTCTCAGCTCCCTTCTCAACTGTGGCAATTGGAAATCCATGGGGGTTGTGTGTGTGTGTGTCTTTGTTGTGTGTGTGTAGGCCGGCAGAGATATTATATTATAGTTGTTCAAAATTTCAATTTTCATAAATTTCATTTCTTTATTTGTATTCTTATTACATTCACAAGAGGATATTTGCAAAGGATTTACAGCCCCTCTTTAGCTACTAAACAGTTAAATTGAATTTGTCAGCATATTCTCCGCACTGAGGAAATATTGTGTGTTTAGAGACTAGGTCTACAATCTATTTATGGGTGTTCCTGTCAAGAGATACACAATATGGAGTACGGAAATTGTAATTTATGCAAAAACCCAGCGCATCTGATTTGGTCATTGTTGTTTGAATTTAACATCAGAAATTTAACCTACAAACATGTGATCTTAGTCCAAAGTGTGTTTTTACACTTAATTTATTAATTCAATCATTCAGCTTTATTCAGTGAGACAATGCATATCAGGTGAGAAAAGAGACGTGATACATTTTGTGATTTGACAAGGCTGGCGTGACATGCATTGAGTACATACCAACATTGTTTAACATTAATTTAAAGCTGCAGTCACTCCCGGAACTGCAGTAGTTTCTGGAACCAAACGCATCCTGAGTAGACACTGATGGGGCACTAATGCTGCTGCTGTGGTGCTGAGAGCTTCCCACGGTATCACCATATAGGGTATTCCCATTATTATCACTGTTATTATTACTATTATCAGTTATATTTACCCCAAAAGGAAAACAGAAGAAATTGAACAAAAATTGTATATACTAATGTTCTGTCCTTACACATGAAATTAGATATAAACCTAAAATATATTTAAACTATGGTAGAAGTTAATATAACAAATAAGCAAAGGTAGTAGGTATGATAAGCGTCAATTTTAATACCACAGTGTACCTTGAAACCAGCATGTTACTGCAACTCTAATAGGCCTTGTGTTAAAATGTGTGGGTACAGTTTGGATGGTCATCGAGAGGACCTGGTGTATGTTAAAAATGGTCAGGGTGTGAGAGTGTTTGCACGTTTTTGGTCTGTCCTCAGTGATAGTTCAGATAGTGAGCAACTGTGTGACAAGTGAACTTTTTTTGAGTGTTTACTTGGGCTTGTTGTCACTTAACAAGTTTCGACAGCTGGCTGTTGTTTTGTTGTTAACAACAATGTAGTATAGCATACAACAATAGCAGTACTTCACACTTCACAAAATACCCAACGGAAATCGGAAATCGGAATCAGAATCGGAAACTTGCACTGACAGTTATTTGTTGGAGGCTTTCTTAACATTCACCTGTAATTTCCTGTCAGGAAAAGCACCTCCTTACCTGCCTTTTATTGTCAAATTGAGATCTGCTGTGGAACCAAGGAAATCATAAATGAAATGAGAGATTATGCTTTTACGTGATGAGTGTGTGTTTGCACTACAGTGTGTACAGTAGCTTCCATTATATTCACCATGACGACCACACAGTCGGCACTGTGTGTGTGCCAAGAGATGCCAGTCCTGAACAATGGTCTCATAATGCATGTCTGTGTTGTTTTTTTTCTAGTTAGAGAGAGCAAAGCAGAGAGTGAGCTTGCTAAATGCCATCCTGAAGCGTCGTTTTGGCAACGGCAACAATGGGTTAGATGAAATGCGAGGTTAGTTACCGGGTATGCGTTGATAGGCCTTAAATGGGGCTACTGCCCACGACCACCCTCCTATTATGTGTTCATTAATGTATTCTTTTCATTATCTCTCACCTTCACCTTAAAACAGGGAACGATATTCATGACAAAAAGGTACGCCGTGAAGGTCAGCCCGCCCCCTCCCCTTGAAAATTGAAATCCAGGAGTGCCTGCTTTAATTGCCTGCCGCTTTGACTCCAAAAATGTCTGCGCTCCGTCTTGGCAGCAGTGTTGGCTGCTTAAGAGGCAGGGAGATGAGAAAAAGGGAGTAAAGGGTATGAGCCACCCAGAGCTTGCTAACTGTCACCACAGACCCAGAGGGGAGAGCAGGAGGAGGAGGAGAGAGGGGAGGGAAGACAAGGCTGACTGCTCTAACACTCTTACACATATCATCATATCTGTATGATCAGTGGGGTGGAGGAAGAGGGAGGGCAGGTTGAAACCCCGGAGCGGAACTGACGGCTACACCTGTCCTCTCTCCTCCTCTCTCCCTCTCTGTCTTGTTCTCCCATTGTCCCTCTCTCTCGCTCATCTCCCCTCGCTCAGGGTCCTCAGGGTTAAGATTGTTTATCTCTCTCTCTCATGTTCCCTCTCTGTCTCTCAGTGCCCTATGGTCCAGTATTCCTCCTGGTGTTTCTCTCTCTCTCTCTCCCTCTCTCCTCCCCACATGGGTCCCTCCATCCTCCCTGACTCCCCCCTGCCTCCCTGCCGTAGAGATTCTCTCCTAATCCCTGGAAGTTTGGAACTAATGAACTAACTGCTGAGCCGCTGCCACGGAGCTTGGTCCCAAACTATACTGTACTTCACACTCGATTTCCTCTCCAGATGGCATGGTGGCGCGGCCGACACGACGGGGAGCACCTCTCGCACACCAGCACGCGCCTGCAAATGCACACGAGTACGCGAGACATGCAGAACACAAACACGCACACACACACACACACACAGGCGAGCGTGCGCACGCAGACGCAAACACACATTCAGACATTCGCACAGAAGTGTGCGCACAAGCACGCAAGCATCGTGTTACAGTCTGCAGCCCCACTGTACGTCAGTCGAGCATGACGGAGGGGCCAGTGTCCTGTGTTCGCTATCAACAGAAGCAGGGCCACTTGTTAGTGATCACAACGAGTTTATTCACTGTTTGTTTGCGTGAAGGTTTCTAAACCGTCGCAGATATCATCCGTTGATACTGATTTACCCCCTCAGTAGCATTTACTGGGCCCATGCGGCAGCCGGAATCCTGCCACCCCTGGAGTTCACAGTTTTATGAGTTCTCGGATGTGATTCAGAGTCAGGGTCACATTTTCCCATCCAAACCCATCTGAGTCCAAGAGAGTAGTAACCAAACCCGAAGCGATCTAGGCAGGTGCTCTGTTTTTGGGTCCAAACCTTACGTGAGTTTGTGTTACCCTGTCAAACACTTGTTACCTGCCTGTCTGTTTACCCTGATTATAGACATGTATAGTGTAGATGGTTGTGGATATGCAATGTTCTAGGCACATATGTGTAAAATAAGATACATATATATCATTATGTCAATGGATGGGACCAAGCCCCACCCAGACTCATTTATAGATCATTCTCATTAGAGAACCTCGCCCGGACTCTCAGGATTGTTGGTCTGTTGTATTATAGGGTCCACACTTCTTCAGTGTTCCAAGTAAAATGTAGACTTTTGAAAATGCCCATTTCAGTAGGATTGAGTCAATTATATATACATTTCATTGCAGTATATACCCCAAAATTACAATCCCAGTGCCTCAGCGGGCTGTTCATCTGTCAAGTCAACGACAGCCTCTGTCCTTAGACCCTTGATCCTAGTAAGGAAAACCCTCCAGAAAACAACCATTGTAGCAGGGAAAGAAAATCAAAGAACCCCTCAGGAAGAGCCACACTGAGCCTCTTCCAGGATGGACAAACATGCAGTAAATGTTGCGTGTACAGAACAGAACAACAAAAAACCAGAATGCATACATTTCATTGACGAAATATCTCATACAAGTACATTATAAAAAAGTGACGAATGTTGACCGTGGAGGATGACTGAGACATTGCTAAGTGATGCCCAACTCACACAGCTTGCCATCCACTTTAGTGACTTGGACGAGGACAGGCCACAGAAGAGAATCAGCAAAAAAAAAAATCAATTCATACAGACAACATTAATAACGAAATACATCCTTTGCTGACCTCTTTGACTATGCTAGCAGTTCTTGTACATTTAAATCCTACATTATATTTTCTCACATTTTCACCATTGCTGTTCTTCATTCGTAGTATTTTTTGCAACTAAGCAACCAACTGCAGATTAGACAGTCTGCCACCTGTTTACACCAGCGTGTGAATGCTCAGGTGATATGGGTTTCCAGGCCTGTTTGTATAGATGGAGACTATTCTGAAAAAGTGCCTAAACACTCGCCTGGACAGAGATTATAGCCTAAATTGCATCTGCTATTATGTTTGTAAATGGACTTTTTTGAGTGGTAAAGTCACATTTACTTGTTATCAGAAATATTTTCATGTGGTAGTTAAAAGTAAACTGTTACCCCAACTGTTTAACCTTATGCCATGTCCTTCCCATCAGTAACACAGCTAGCCACAGGTCTGGATACAGATGCTTGTGGTTGCAGTGAGAGCAGCTGAGGGAAGAATAGACAGCACCTTGTAGAGAGCATGACATTATTACGGTCTATTACCTTTATCTGGTTGTAGTGCAGTCAATATATGAGCTACGGTCTATGCATGAACTGTGTCTGACACCAGAGATTTTCAACTTAACATAAATTATGCAGCCAACTGTCAACTGATACATGACCCCAGTTCAATGCTCACTGTGTTATTCCAGAGGACACTGAAAGATCTGCTCTACATTTAAGTGGATTCAAATGACTAAACCCTTGACAGAATAAGCTCCTGGGAAATAATGTTAGCCAGTTGAATTATGAATACTGAACATTTGTATTTAGTGTGTATTTACATCCGTGTATATACGTGTGTGTGTTTGTATATTCGTGCGATCAACACCTCAGAGGACCCGGGAGACTTGAGAGAAACTCCCAGTCAGGCTGCCAAGACTCACAAACGGGATGTGAGCCGCTCAGCCAGAAAATAGGCCCTGTCCCGGGCAGATCAGAAAGACCTTCATTTCAAACCTCACTGTCTGTCACGGTGCATGTGTGGGTGTGTGCTAAGTGTCATGTGTCGGGTATCGATTGGAGTCCCTCGGGAGGGTATGATAGGAGAGCTTGAGGTCAGGGTACATAGGAGAGTGATGACAGCGCTGTGATTAGCATTCGTTCCTTGGCAGTGGAGAGGGCTTGTCTGTGGGCGCAGCACAAAGAAAGTAGAGGGATTTAAAGGAAGATTCTAAAAGATAATAAAGAATTCTAATCTTTTTAGATATTGATATAAATCATAGATTACATTTCAGCTTTCTGGGGTTGTTTGATTGTCTTTTGAAATTGACACTGGTGCGGCGGCTCCAGATACCGCGGGTTAAGGGTGAGGACTGAGGCCAAGCGAGGGAATCGGAAAATGCTGAGACGCAGAGAACAGAGAGGCCCTCTTTCGCTCTCTCATTATCCTGTTACACTCCTGTGTTTTCACTGGCAGAGCTGCCGCCCGCACCACTCCGCGCTACGTGGGCCGCGCAACGCAACACTTGGAGAGTAACCCCGGTAGGAGGAGTGATGATGGAGAAGGTGACGAGAAGGGGAAAACATGAAAGGAAGGGAGGAGTAGGAGAAAGGGAGTGAAGCAGATGTTGGCGCAAGAGGGGGAAAAAATAAGCAAAAAAAAAAAAACCTTTACGATTTTTTAAGAAATGTACTCAATTTTATGTACGGTTAGCAGAGCATGTTAAGCTAGCTATCTGAATACCATTTTCCAGTTATCCTCTTCTGTGACTGCTAGAGCAAATAACATGATACATGACGAAAAAGGGCATTTGTTTGTATAAACTCATATCAAAACAGTTCAACATAAAAGAAAAAGAACAAAACAGTGAGTTGCTCTCGAGGTTGATACATTATTCTAGCAAAGGTTTTCAGTGTAAAAATGGGAATAACACTAAGTTTAACAAGCACCACATTTAGCATTGATCTGTCAGCATGTGTACAGGCCTCGAGTCAAGACTTTTCACATGGGGCCTCAAGGCACATGTGAACTTGTTTTTCTCCCAACTTCACCCTTATTAGCACCTTGGTCTCATGAACTGATTATGACCCAAAGTTTGGAAGAAATCCATTCTCACATTGATCCCTCCAAATATTCTTTTTCCCATCCCACTGTTCAGCTTCTCTCTCATTTGTGCTGCCTCGAGAACAGAGATAGAATTGCAGATTCCTAGTTTACACGGATATCAGTTTAAGCCATGTTGCTGATTTTTACCTTGCGGTTTGATGAAGGTCCAGATAATCTCTGCTGTTTCAGCGTCCATTCCACGTGCATTGGTTGGCCCGGGCACACCGCGGTTAACTTTACCAGATGAACTACCAGTTCACAGGATCATATTTAGAGTTTAGAAAACAAACAAACATAAAGTTCGTGTTTTTTGTTCCAAGTTATGTTGGGCCTTGTGCATTATTCATGCCAACTGTACTTCAGCCTTAGGCCATGTATTTTTCATTATGTATTTATTACTTGGTATTTGTTCTACCAATTCAAGATTTCCTACATCACTCATCACCCTCTGGCACAGACTCACCAGCCTCAAGTCACATTTGCAACCAGTGCTGCATTAGACAACTTGGAACCCTTGTAGTTCAGCCTAGATTTAGGAATACCAGATAAACTCATGAAATAAAGATGCTCTCCAGCCCATGCAGGCTCAAGAGCTCAGTAACAGAGGCAAGTGTAAATTGTCTATATGCTTTAAAGGTATACTATGCATGGTTTCCCCTGGACTCATTCATTGGTAATCCCCATCAGTCATCACTTACGACCCACAAGAACTGTGTGGTGATGTCTCTATCTACAAAGAAACTGGCTTCTGATTGCATTATTTTCATATTTGTAGTATTTTGCTTAGTTTGGGACGTTCTGGGCATCAACTATTGGGCAGTGGTGTATAGCGCCCAGCGCTCTTGGTCTGTTATGTATAAAGCACTACAGCTCTGTGTGTCTGTTTGACGAACAATGAGGCTGACCAACACGCCCATGTGGAATGCAGGGAGGTGAACAGTGGACAGAAGCTGTGCTCTGCTAGCATTTACCCAAAATCCATAGGGTTTTGTGGAGGTGTGGGCTTGCTTATTTGTGCTTTAGAATATAATTGCCATGAAACTATCACATTTTTTTTTTTTTTTTAATTCTCCGATTCACAAGTTTGTTGTTGGTAATGCCGCCCTCTCTTTCGTTCCCTCTCTATCGCGCTCAACTGCTGCTGCTGCTCTTTCTCTCCCTCTCTCTCCCTCAAATTGAGCTAAGGAGGAGGGGCCAACGTGTTCACAAATAGCTAACAAATCCTGCATAATACTCCTTAACAATAATCACGCTCTTAAAATCAGTCCTTAATTTCAAAGAAGGCTAATGCAGAGACAAATTAGGCATGATTATTCCTGTGTTAGTTGTTGCGAGTAGTCTAGATGGACTTTGTTGGTTGCGGTGGCTGTGCTGGGAGTTGCAAATGAGACATAAATCATTAGGCAGCAAAACTGATGCATAATCACTAATGAGCAACACTCAGTAAATAATTGTAATTATGCAGGGAATAGATTATATATCTTGTAAAGATACTAAATGATGAGCCTTCCCCATTTTCCCCTACAAAATGGATATGTAGCCTTGGGAATTAATTTCCCCCCAAAACATTGCAATGCAGTTTGTAATGAACTGTAACCAAAGAGCTGTAATGAGTTGTTTTCACGGCTAATTAAAGTGAATAAACAGTGTGTAATAACTAGCTGTTTTTTTCTACCTCATGCTGTCAGGTTTGACCAACAATGACAAGCAGGTTTCACGATTTACAAATCCCCCCTTCTCTATCCTGCTAGTTATGTCTTGTTGTCTGCCCTGACAGGATAACAGATAACACGGTGTGCCTCCAACTGACAGAAGTGAAGGCCCGAATCTCCTTCTGCTACATCTCAGTTATCAACGTAGCCTGAATTAGTCAGTCATCTCGCTTCGGCTTTCTGGAGTGCAGCGTGTCACTTGTCAAAACCCATCCACGATGACTTGAAAACCTGCTAACACGCACACACACACACACACACACACACACTGACAAAGAGAGATGAACAAATGTGTACAGTCGCACTTCAGGCAGGCAGCCTTCACCTGAGATAGTCTACAGCTCATTTTAAATGGCATCGTGAGTTGCACAGCAGGACGCAAAACGCCAGCTCTCAAAAGGAAAAGAAAATGGGAAAAAAAACAACTAGGCTCATTGTGACTCATGATTTCTCACTCTTTTCACAGAAAGCACACATACACACTTTCAGAATTAAAAAAGAAACACAGCACCGCTTGAAGGCACTGTCAGTTATGTGCATACAAGTTGTTTTTGCAGAATGAACACAGCCATTTGTTTTTAAATGTTGTCCATGACCCCAATTTATGTTTTTTTGCTATTTATCACACTATTGATACTCTAGCCATAATTGTAACCCTTCTTATGCCTTTTCTTAATACATATTTAATATCATGCTTTGATATCATGAGCTCTTTATTTGTCCTCTTGTCTTATCCAGTATATACAGTACACTGCTACAGCGCTGAGATCTAATTCAAATTGAAAGACAGTACAGAGTGTTAGAGTCTAGACCCAGAATGTGTCCAGAGGCGATGCTTGACGTTGCTTGTTTCAAGCTGCATGACGGCGCGGCTGGCCATCCATGATCTGATGCTGGAACGGGAAGGTGGTCCCCGCTGTGGACTGTACACACATCATTTTGGAAGCTCCAGTCTGATGTGGTGTCTACAAGGCAGTGGCCATGCTGTGTCACGTATACACAGCACTCTGTAGGATCCTGAGCGTCAAGGCTCAGGCTGCGTGTTAAGGAGCTGACCTCGCTCTCTGGAAGGTCATCCCCTCTGTACTTGAAAAGCTTCTCGTGTGCATCTATGCATTCGGCGGCCCTGCCCGCCTGGCCGACTGCTCGCCCGCCCGCCCGCCTCGTGTGTGTCAGCTTCTAATGATGAGGATGATGGAGGGAATCAAAGAGGAGATAGAGCTGACGTCGGGGCGAGCTCTCCATGGGACACCAGGTGATTGGGGAGGGAGCTTTGAAGCAACTTGTTGGATGGCTGTCCATTAATGTAAAATATCTCCTTTTCAAAGGGCTTTATTCAAGCTCGGAGTAGCGGCACCCATAGGGGTCAAGGTGTCTGGCAGAATAATCTCTCTCTCGCTTTAGAGGGAAAGGGAGATAAAAGAAAGGTTGGCGCACAGTGACCTGGCCATCTCCTCAGCCATTCCTGGCGTCGTCGTTTCAGAAATATGGCCACAAAAGGAGAAGAGTGCAGGAGACAATCCTTGCATGAGGGGCCTCTGGTTACATTAAAAGAATTTTATATATGCAGGCTGCTAGTATATCAGGCTGAGTTTGGGGCTCCAGTCAGTTTGATCTGTGAATGTTATAAACCATGCTTTTTGATCATATCCTGGATTGCTATTTATTTTAGTTTGGTCAGGGATCAATGGTAACTCCTGCCATAAGAGCCAACCAGCGATTCTGGCAGATCAGTTTTCTCCAGTCACTGTGAACCGGGGGAGGAGCAGCCAGAATTTTATCCACCAAGTAGCAGGTTTATGAAGAGTAAATTATGGCTGTGTAAATCGCTCCATCCGTTTTAAGTTACCACGATACAGTTACGGGTCTATGTTGGCTTACGAGAGCGGCAGTAAGAGAGAGGTTACAGCAGAATCTGAGTAAGAGTCAAAGATCACAGTGCACTCGTCATATGGTGTGACAATCCCTCTTGTCTCATTCAATGAGACAAAAGGGAGACACAGATGACACACAGCAGTGCAGCCCGCTCGTGACCCCTATTAAATCCGAGCAAATCTTTGATATGTACTTTGATACCATATTTTATTGATACTGGAGGGGTGTTCATAATATCGAGTACAGTTCTGCATTCCAGGAGATCAGAGCAAGGGCTGTTTTGTCTCAGAAGCTGTCCCATGACCCTTCAGGGCTCCCCATAAGATCTAACACAACTGAACCGAGGTTGACTGTAGTCCACTTTAGTTTTTACAAGAGAGTGTGATGTATGGGCTCTCCGTGTTGTATCTGTCCACAGTTTCTCTTTCATGCACAGCCACATGACTTCGGTGTTATGTGTACTAATGACCAGCCTGTTTAGAATTGTTTTTTATTTTTTTTTTTTTTTTACCGTAAATCACAAGCATTTCGGATCAGTTTCCATCAAATATGAGATTTCACGATGCCACATCCATCAAGGCGATATTTTATAGCGTAACTGCACAATCTTTACACATTAATTTATGTTGACAGGTTGCGGAAAGTGCTGCTGAATGTCTAGAAATAGTGGTGTAAAGCCATTTTTTGGCTCCAGAAAGAGCTGCAGGGATTCTGATAAATTTCTCCCAGTGATATCACTCAAATTGCTCCATCAGAACCACAGATATCACCAGTGTTATTCTACACATTTGCCTTCCTTTTTCAAAACCCACCGCCTTCCTAAAACTGCTTATGACCACCATTTTTAACAACCAAGACTTGCAGCGTGTTCAAGCTCATCCACTGGAGAATAAAGAACACTTTCAAAGTATTTTTATTTTACTAATCAAAGCCACAGGGGTCCGAGGATCAGTCATGTTTGGATGCCGAAGTAGACAAGCAAAGCCAGGAGCAACTCTCGTAAATAGTCATTCCTAACAATGCTGGGAAACTGGAGCTGTATACAGCGACTGAATGATGCAACTCTACGGTGGCTCTCATGCAAGTGGAAAAGCAGACTGGTTCTTCAAAGGGCCACAGCTTGAACTGAGTTTGAATAGCACTAACACTATCCCAGAAATAGCACTTTACCTTGATCGAAAAGGGGTATGAGCAACATTACTGGAGGTAGTTTATCAGATCACATGCAGCTTCCTCTGGAGCCACAAAACACTTTACCTCTCACATATGCAGTAGGACTCCCCAAGACATGTAAACACACTTTAAACTGGTGGAGTTACCCTTTAATTGCTCATAGTTCATTTAATGACAAATCATCTCCCAAACCTTTCTGCATACTATGTCATCTTCACCAGTTTGAGAGTATATTTCTTTTGAAATATATTTATTATATTCTGAATACATGGAAACTGGAAAAATAAAGAATAAAATTCCCAATTTGAGCATCTCCACCAGACACACACTCACACACACACACACACACACACACACACACACACACACACACACACACACACACACACACACACACACACACCAGCACTCAAGGCCTCAGCCTCTGATCTGACCTGACAACTCCTAAGCTACCGTTTCCTCATGCTGCTTAACTCAGACCACATTTCTCTCAGAGAGCCTCTCTCCTCTCCCTGGCCGGACTTCTCTCCCCATTCCACGTCTGCTTCTCTCCACTCTCAAAGCCCAGCATCTGGTTTGAATAAAGCGGAGTGTGCTACTGTGTTACTGATAGAAGTTGGGACTGTAGGCTTCCCTTTGATTTTTCCATCCTCCTCATGTCTCTTCCTGCTCGGCTTATACAATGCCTGCATTCAGAGAACAAAGTTGAGTGTGCAGCCTGTGTTGATTTGAGGAATACTGGAAGATAAAACTGCACTGAAGGGAGAGAGAAGATGTCTGCTTTGTCCGTCACCCACTTTGATCACACATTATTGGTGTCTGTAATGCAGTGTTTATTTTTGTGGTCCTGCTTAATGGTCAATATCAAATACGTAGCGACATTTCCTCGGAGGAAATTGGATTTTTACTGCATTCCTCGACAATTTATGCTGTCGTTTTTTTGGTGAATGTTGAGTGGAGCTTTTTTTATGTATGCGTGTATTTAGCTTATTCTCAGTTAGCCATCTCTCACGGTAACTATGCTTGCTTTTCAAATGTTCCCTTCTGAATCTTAACTCCTTCATGAATGAGTCATGATTTCTGCATGTGTTTCATTCTGCTGTGCTACAGGCAGAGGCCAGGGAGACCATTCCCAGGATGTTGGCAGAACTGGACCTGGGCCGGACAGAGAAGTGTGTGAGGGTGAACTCTGTGTCCAGCGGCTTCGCTGAAGCTGACCTGCAGGTCATCCTGCAGGCTGAGGTTCTCCCTCCTGCCATCATGTTGCCCAAAGTGGAGGACACACAGGAGGTGCAGTGGGTAAGCTCCAAATATTTGCCCGCCTTACAAGAGCTCCTTGAGACTTCATAAGGTCGTCAAAGACTGAATGGAGTGATGTAAAGGGGATCTTTTCAAAACCACATCCTTAAAAGAAACAAAAAAACAAAACACCAAGTTGCAATACATGCAAGAACTAAATAAGATTAAAAATTCCCATGACATTTCTCTCTTTCACCTCTGGGTTTCTTTTAAAAATCACAGTGGTGCTCCTCCACAAAGTCATGAAGAAAGAGGAAACCACGGGAATCTTCAAAGCAATCATAACAAACTTTTCCATTTCCCAGTAAAAGTGGGAATCGATCCCTGTGGCAGGACTCGGGGACAGACGGAGTGTTTTTCTTGGCTGCCGCTCAAGAAACGGATGACATTTCTTCGGATTAACTTCAGAAGCCCGATAGCTTTCTGTAACAACACAACGGTGCCTTCTGCCACTGCGGAACTTACTGGAGACTGCCTTGAACGGTGTCATGTTGTGGCTAAAGTATTAATTTAATCGGAGCGAAAGCACTCAGCCAGCCAGCTATAATGAATGAAAATATGCCACAGACCTGCATTACGTTCTCTTAAACATGCCTTCCCAGAGGTTGTAGTGTATGAGAAAAGATGGCAAACTGACGTCTAAAGATACAAAGTCAAAATCAAGTGAGCCCTCAAATCCAGTTGCCTGGCGCTAAAAGATCTCGGACCTCTCCGACTAAAAGCCTTCACAGATGTATGATAAATGGATTTGATGTCAGAAATTGGAGGCCTTTATGCTTTTTATGCTTTCATTAAATCTACATTTGTACTCTTATTCCCACTTGTTGTTCTTATAAATTACTGTTTGCAATTTGTCCACACTAACAGGACCTGTGCTCTAGTTAAAAGGTGTTTGTCTGGGCTCGGCCATCCCTCTGGCTCTCTATAAAGGGGCGCTGTACGGATGTCAGGTCCCGAAAGGTCAGGAGACAGTGACATCATTAATGAAGGCCTTTCTGATCAGCTCCATATGGTTCACTTACCAGGAGGAAGCAGGTTACTGTCTGCCCCGTCACTGTTTGTTTCTGAATACAGTTCAAAGGTGCTTTATTGATCTGCAGTTCAAAAAAGCACTCACTGTTCAAATCTGTCACTGCTTCAGCTCTGTTTGTTTTTTCAGGCAAGCGGTTTACAGAAGCATTTTGTTTCTTTCAAGGCTTAATTCCCTTTTTCAGCTTTCGTGAGTGTGTCAAGACACAAACGCTCAGAACAGGGTTTGGTGATAAAGAGAAGAGATTAAGATTTTTTTTTTGAGGAGAGAGAGAGAGAGAGAGAGAGAGAGAGAGAGAGAGAAGCTATCAGGAGAGAAAGGTGGGTGTGACTTTTCCCTGAGTGTTAATAACACACACACACACACGCACACGTGTACCATACATTCGTACATGACATGGTCTTGGGGCAGGAGCAGGAAGTTTTTAACTAGTGGTTTTAATTAGAACACGTCTATTTCCTGCTGCCTTTTCTTTCTTCCAAGTATAATTGCTGACAGGTGTTCACTAAGGCTCTCCCTCAGCTCAGCCGGCTCCCCTTTCCTCAATAAACTAAGGAGTCAGTTTTGTTCTGTATAAATTTCTCTTTTTTGCAACACAGTTTTATGATTATTGTTAATTTAATAATAATGATAATATTGATAATCATAATTATTATTCTGATTATTATTACTATAATTATTTGTGCCAGTTTATGATTAAACACTGAATCTGTTTGCACATTTGATTTGCAGTGTGTGTTTGTGCATGTGCATGTGTGAGTCAGCAGTTCCGGATGGGACCCTGATCTGTTGACGTTTGCTTGTCTTATCTCATCTTTGTCTCTCCAACTTTCTTCTGTGTCCTCCTCACACATGCATCTATGTAAGCATGTATCCGATTGTCTCCACTCGTGTAAGGCTGTGTTGTAAATCCCCTCACTTGTTTATTTTTCTCCCTTTTCCTTTTTTTTTTTTTTTTTTTTTTTTTATTGATACTAGCACAGGAACCTCCAGACTGATTTGTCGCTAAAAGATGGACTTGCTTGTTTCCCTTTGTGTGGAAATCTTTAGCTCTGCCTTTCTCCTCTCCCCCAGCCCCTTGTGTGACTGACAGGCCTTATTGGGCTATAACAGGCGTAACTCCCTCCTTTGTCTGAGGACAATTCTCACACAGATTCGGAGCCGTGTGCATTCTTTGCCCACCACACTATTTGGTGTGCAGTGGGACTGAAAGAATCGCACCCTGTCCCGCTCCTCCTCCTCTACTCCTCCTCCTGTCCCCTCCCCTCATCCCTTTCTCCGCTTCCCCTCTGTGAAATGAACACTTCAGCAGGCCGGAAACATTTAATCTGGCCCCCTTTTGAAGAAAATTAATTGAAACTTGTCCCACTATAGCCTCCTTTCTCTAGCTCCATCTCTCCCTCCTTCTCTTTTCATGATTGGGTGGCAAAACTGTCAGAGGGCTTGTTTGTAGCGCGGCTCTGAATGGCAGGAAGAGGTGTTATTTCTTCCCTTTTCTGTTCTTTTCTCCCCAATTCAGCAGTGAATACCATCTTAAAGTGTCCTAGTTTTGAGAGCCATTGACAGCTAATGGTTTGCTCTACGCACCGGAGGAACAATGAACAGGCGCTATAGTCGCTCTTATGCGGCGCAAATCAGGCCCTCAAAGTGTATAATAGCTGAAGAGGAGAGTACAGGACAAGGGCAGAAACATGTAATCAGAGAGGCTACGAGGCTCTTTATCCAGCGGTGTCGCATTGAGCTGTCATTTTGTTTTCCTCCAGCAGGATCCAAACAGCCTTGCGCCCAGCCTCGCCTCAGCCTCGTCAGGGGTTTTGCGTGGCGCGGCGTCTTGGTGGTAATCTCCGCGTGTAATATCAGCCAGGTTTCCCCCACGACGGCCCGTATCTATCTAGTTTCCTCTGTCACCGAAATAGGTTTATCTACACCCTCTTTTCACACTCCCTCTCGGACACCCCTCCCCACCCCTTCCTGTGTTTTGCGAAGGAGGGGGGATATTATGCTAAGCCCCCAGCGTTAGTTTTTATGTTGCCATAGCAGCCTTGCTCCCACAGGGTTGTGACCTCAGATGATTACAGTACAAAGCCTATTGGGTCTTGAAAACCTCTTTGAAGATGAAAAGTCTTTGATGGTTTGTATTTATGCAAATCTCTCAGATATGATTTATCCAACTGAGATTGAATGGTGAGATGATTAAAATTGCCCCTATTTTTTGAAAATCCTTCAATGGAGGCCCACTCTTTCAGTTTTCGAGAACAAGAGTGGTGAGTGCAAGCGCGGGGGTTATTTTGCTCTTCATTTAGAAAAATAGCAGCGCTCTACCTGAGGTTATTTATATCTGTCTTTTTCCCGGCGTGTCAAAGAGGGAGCGAGAAAAAGGAGAGGAAGGGGGGACATGGAGTTAGACATTTCTACTCTGAGCTTTTGCGCCCTCTTCTTTTTTTTTTTTCTTTCTCTCTTTTTTTTTTTTTTGACTGGCTTTGAAAGGAAATATCTGACGGAGGGGGCTTTTGTGTGTTTCCAGATGATAGATTTTGGGAATTTGGGCTACCCCACTGGCAGTCCAGGGCTAGCTGTGAACTGGTCTGTTGGAAAAAATTGAAATGCTTTGGTCTTCAAAGAATTAAACTTGGTTTTAAAGCCCTACTTAGGTGAGCTTGCATATTAGCAGGAGTCGTGCAGAATAAAGGGCTCAGCAAAGTGTCACATCACACTCTGATTGTTGCTCCAGTCTCCCTGTTCCCTGCCACGGAGGGAAGGGAGGGAGGGGGGGGTGCAAAACAGAATAATGTTGGAGTAAAACACACTCAAAGACATCCCAAATCTTGTTTCTTCTCCCCTTTTTTCGGTATTTTGTTTCTTCTTTGTTTTTGTTTTGTTTTTTTGCCGTGTGTATGCATGTGCTCGTGAGCGTGCGCACATTTCCATGCGTGCACGCTCTCAGGGGAGCACAAGCTGTAGTTGTGCAGAGCCTGTGAAAGAAGGTAGAGCAGAAGACTTCAGACGAAGGGGGAACCCTGGTGATAATGTAAAATATTTCATTTCACCCGCTTTTGTTGCTGCTCTCCCGTGCTCGCATTCTCCGTTATTTGAACCCTCATAGATGTGTGTCTGTATAAGGACTGAAATGGGAACAGTGCAGGTAATAAAGGTGTCAAGATTCGTATCACAAGTGAGTCTTTGCACGTTAAGATTTCTTTTTTTTTTTCTCCTCTGTCTCTTACCCGACAGTGGATTTTGATTGATGTGTCATGTCATTTATGTATTATCTTTTTCTTTTTTGTTACTGCCGAACATTCTTCATCCAGTTTTAAATTCACTCTGACACAGTATCTCAGCGAATTTCCTGTTTTTCTCATTTATATAACTGATGATGGTTATAGTCCACTGAGAGTGGCAGCTGCTTAACAGAAATACATTCCACCAGAACATGTTTCCTTTAGCAGTTTATGCACATTATGAAACAATGTCACATAAAGGATTTCATTCTAATCAAAGTCTGAGAGGTATTTTTAAAAACAACAAACACCACAACAAAGTGTGAAACATCTAATGGATGCGCCGACTGTGTTTGTACAAAGCAGCGAGAACAAATTAATTTATTGTGATTGTTCGGAGGGTTATTGTTCTCTGTCTTCAGGAAAAAAGTGGGTGTTGTTAATGAGTCGTGCCTGAGAATGTCCCCGTGCGTTTAGTTTGTTGACAGGTTTCAGCACAACTTGAAAGGACGGCCGCTGACAGAACCCGTTCGCCTGGTCACCTTTGTGGAAACCGCTGTGGGCCTGCTCAATTTTAAGGTAAATTACAAACAAGTCCCCCCTAAAAAAAAAAAAAAAAACTGCCTGCGTAAGACATTTCGCTGTTTGTCCATTGTTCACTTCAGATTAAAGACTGTGTCAGCGAGCTGAGTGCGCTCCACGTGTCCAAAATGAAAGGGAATTCAAAGCTGTTCGGACAGTCTCTCAAAATGAGCCTTTGGAGCCTTTTTTTCGTTTCCTCTCTGTGTCTGTCTGTGTGCGTCTCTCCCTATCCCTCTCTAGACACGCTGACATTTTTTAATTAGAACTGTTTTAATATCATCATAGTGGAGAAAGTTCTTAATGATATTTTGGCAAGCATCACAGCAGTTCCTGTTGGAGTGCAGCACGACCTTCAGCTGCACGGGGAAAAGGGCATGGTTTGGAGCATTTGGGGAGAAACAAGCTGTCCGTCCTTCTTTTGATTTGTCTTTTACTCCTCCACTCTAATTCTGTAGCTGTGTTTGTTTGTGGTTTTCTGTGTGTGTGTGTGTGTGTGTGCGTGCACGCGCGCGCGCGTGTGTGTGTGTTTCGATGGCAGGGGGTGCGTCTGTGTGCTTCCTTGAGAACACCCTGTATCTTTGCCCAGACTGAACCCCAGGTTACAAGCAGGCGAAAAAAAAAAAAATCGCTGTGGCACAGCTAGTGGTGAAATTAATTTGGAGGCCAACAAAAGCAGGAGACACATTCTTATTGTTTCACGCTCTTCAACTCAGACAATCACATTCCAGATTTTTTTTTTCTTTCTTCAATTTTACTTTCCTCGTTCCCTAATATTCGTGGTCAGTCGTCTTTTCTCAGCAATAAGACGGGCCATTTCATTACCTCTCTCAAAAAAAAACCCAAATCTGACATCTCTATGTGTCGGTGATTAATGTTGTCCGCTTACAAAGTAGCCGTACTAGAGCTTACAAAGTAAAACACAGTTTGTGTTTACCCGGAGTAGTACTGATGCGTTTAGAATTGGAGTCTAAAAAGGATTGACCTTTTATTCTCATCACGACTTGGCTATCCGTCTTGGAACGAGTGAGATTGAAAACTCTGTGTCGATTTGCTTTTATTTCTGTACAGTATGTGTGTTTGCAGGGGGCATATTTGGTGGGCCGGTACATTAATATTAGTCATCGTGGAAAGGAAGTTGTTAGTAAGAATTCAGGCTGGACTGGATGTTCAGAAATCCAGATTATTTGAACAACTGTGGCTTATTGGAGGGTAATGATATTTACTAAGCAGCATTTCTGTCCACCTGTCTGACATTTTTCTCTCACTCTTTGCATCTGTGTCCCTGTTACTCAGCCTGCATATACATTTTTTTTTTCAGGCAGTGTGTGAGGAAATCCGTCGACTTGCTCCCAGTGCTGGTCTCCACCATGACGGCGTGGTGTTTGGCTCTGATGACTTCTGTGCCAGCATAGGTAGCTCTTAAATTTCTTTCTAACACCAGGCTCTCATGAATAGTACAGTCTTTTTAGATGCACAGCTGTCGCGAAAGGAAAACTGGCTATGAATGTAATATTTTCTCTGGAAATAAGAGGTGATCTGTGGATAATCACTGTGTTTAAATTAATTGTATCTCTGGAATATCTAAGTTTTTTTGTATTCAGTTTGACCTGTGGATAGGTGTTTTTAAATGAAATGAACAGCTGCTGAACTGCTGATCCATTCTCTTGCTGATATATGATGATATTCGATTGCAATGAAGCTACCTAGAAACACATATTTTATATTTATTTATTTATATATATATATATATTTAGATATATATATTTATATATATATATATAGATAGATATATATATATATATATATATATATATATATATATATATAAAAACACATGTACACAGTAAACTGGATTGATCAGCCAACTCTAAACATTTCATCTGACAGTCAGAAGAGGTTTGCTAAACTGATCATAATGGGAAAGAAATATTCAACTGCCATGTTTGACTGTGTAGTTTGATATGAGACACTTAAAATAAGAGGGAGATATTGACACACCTTATAAAGTGTAATTGCCCTTCCTGGCTTCATTTGGCTCCTTCATTCATCTGATCATCACCCTCACCATCCCACCATCCTCTGCGCTTCTTATTTCCTCACTCATCCGTCCACCTCCCTCCGAGACTTAAATAGCAAATGACCCACATGATGGTGTGTGTGTTTGCCTCATATTTTGCCCTCTAGGTGCCACGCGAACCAAAGATGCCAGCGAGCTCCTTTACGCGAGGCAGAAGGTGGTTGTGACGACCAAAGCATTTGGGCTGCAGGCTATCGACCTGGTCTACATCGACTACAAAGACGTGGAGGGGCTGAGGCGACAGGCCAGAGAGGGAGCTCTCATGGGCTTCACAGGTAAAGTCCCTCAAATCTGCCCATGTCCAAGTCCTGACCTCAACATGTCTGTCCACCCTGGATGCCTCTGATTTCTGCACCGCTGCACTGTTCCTCACTCCACTTCCTGTTGCAAAGCAGCGCTCAGACACTCCTCACCTGTCCCTTGTTACCCTCTCTTGCTCCTCCTGTGTTCAAAATGAGTGTTATTTGATGTTAATTTCAAATGCCTCGAAATGACCATATTGTCCGTGGTCTTACAATAGGCTGCTTGTCTTCATCTTTTTTTTCATCACTGTAGGTGCTGCTGAAGTGAATTGTGAACAACACTGCGGTCCTTAAACGCTTGTCTTGACATTTCTGTCTCACCCGCTAGAAATGGTCCGCGTGTCTGTGTGTACCTGCACATGTGCAAATATGCGCATATGTGCAAGAATGATAAAAGGGTGTTATTAGCAAAGAGTGGTTGCATCTACTTTACCAGCGCCCTGTGTGTGTCTGTAGCCAGGCAACGCTTTCAGAATGTGTGTGTGTGTGTGCACGCGCGCGCGCCCCACAGACTGTGCATAACAGACCACAGAAGGCAGGACAGCCTGTTCCAAAGTGGATATTCCAGTCATTCTTCCTGCGCTGCAGCAAATATATTTATTCTGCCTTCTCATCCCTTGAAGACTTATTATTTCAGGATCTGACATCTTTCCCACTGTGGTCCAGGTCCAAGTAAACTGTGAGTGGGGGGAAAAGAACTGAATCTCCTAATGTAATGTTTTATTTACTGTGTTGTTATGTTTTAAAAAAATCACGTCAGCTTTGTGGTCACCAAATAGCAGAATGTCCTCAGTAATTAGTCGTGTTTTCACACCGAAGTGGAGTGGGTTTTTTTTTTTAGAAACCCCTGAGCACACTCTCCACGCTGCTCCGGGCTTGACCCGGTGACCTGCACATCACATCGTCAAATCATCCTGTAGGAGAGCTTCTTGCTGTCTCATACAGCAACTGATTTTCCAGATGACCTAATTTGACACCTCTGTTCTGTGTGTGTGTGTATGTGTGTGTATGTGTGTGTGTGTGTGTGTGTGTGTGTGTGTGTGTGTGAGCGTGCATCACGGCGTGTTTACATCTGAATTATTCAGTGATAGCCATGTGCAAATGCCTTTCTGCTTAGATGATTTGCACCTTTCTCCCGAGCAATTTAACGTTTGTCTTTTCACAGTTCCACAATCAAGTATGTACACACTGCACTGTGATTGGTTGCCTCGTGTTAATTGATACAATACAGATATAATGATAGGTTTCTGTTCTTTGCACCTGTTGGAATTAGAAAAATTTTGGGCAATTCTGTTTTTTTTTTTTTCTTTTAGCAAATAGCAATTGATTACTAAAAATAATAATTACCTCAACGTGTTGTTCATGTGAAGTAAAAGCTGATGATGGAAGCAGCCGCTTGATGAAATAAATGGTTAGATTTGATATGGAACACAACCATTCAAGGCACTGGATTAGTGGCTTACAAGCCATGGGCACTCTGTATAATCTTAGTTAGTAGCTATTACTGGCCCGAGTGTGCTTAAGCAATAATACGGTGCAGCCAAAAGCCTCTACCTTTGCAGTAATTGACCTTGGCAGCACCTAAGCCGCATCCAGCACCCATTAGAGCACACTGGTGAAATACAAACACGCAATGCTTCTTACTGGTAAACAGGGCAGCGGTAAGGCAAAATTCCGCAGAGGCTTGACGTGTGTCGAATCATTTTTCGGGTGGAGGGTCGTTTATTTGGGGATTTTAATTGGCTTCACTTCATGCGCACCTTGTTTTATGTGCTATAACCTTCTAACTGATGCAAAGACCCAATGATCCCTCTAATAACGTTTGAAAACGGTCTCCAAAAAAAAAATGCTCTGCTTTCAGGGACCACATTTCACTCCATCCCCGGCTACCCCTGCCCATCATTCGCCTGAGAGCACTTTGCTAAATAGCAATCCTCCAATGAGACGCCGGCACCACATGGCAGGCCGGGATTGGCTGGAGGGCATGAATGATGCATTTTAGGAGAACCAATGGGTTGTAACTGAGGGCACCTGAGTCACGCTGTCTGTTTCCTCGCTCTGTCATTCGTACACACACACAAACACACACACAGTCAAAGAGACACCCTCTTTGAGTATATTTAAGCCTGCCAATTTCAGTGTGGAAACATGCTCCCATCTTCAGCCCAGAAGTAAAACAGGTGGCAGAGGAGGGAACGCAGGCTCCTCTTGCCTCAGTCCTTATAGAGTGCAATGTACATGCTTATACCACATACACACACACACACACACACACACACACACACACACACACACACATACACACACACACACACACACACACACACACACACACACACACACAAATCTCGAGCTTGGCCCTGGGGATTCCTCAGGCTCCAACAGAGAATGTGCAGTTACAGTTTCTCCGGCTTCACATAGGCCATGACGCATTCACATTAGCGCACAAATACATGTCAGATGTCACATTTTCTTAGGACGCACATTTCCCTCAAAGGTATCTGCTCATCATACGTCGCACTTGAATGAATTGTGTTCCTTAATCAGTAATTGTTCGAGCCTTCAACTCCAGCGCGTTGATTCTGTAGCTGCTGTGTGTGTTTTTCAGAGGTTAACTGGGGTGAGCGGAGCCGGTTGAAGGGAGTGGGTTCTCTCCTCCCCCCTTCTCCTCCTCTCCTCCTCTCCTCCTCTCCTCCTCATTCCCGCCTCCTCTTCCTCTCTCCTGGGCGAAAAATTTTGCAGCCCGCCCGCTCGGCCACCTTGAAGGATTTGTTGTCGGCGACAGAGCTAAGCCCTAAAGTGTCGAGTTTCCTGCTGGCTGCTGCTGAGCCGTCGTTCTCACCAGACGTTTCATAACCTTAAACTTATCGCTACAAGTTTGATCTGCAAATGTACACGGGATTATGTCTGTGGCGTCAGCCCACATTTAACTGAGAGGGAGCGGGAGCAGGAGGGTTGGAGGGGTTGAGGATTGTGTCAGACGGAGCCTTGACTCCACGCAAGGCTTGTGTTTTAGTTCGATGCAGTGGTTGCATGTGAAAGGTGTGCGACCGCAGATAGTCAACACAAATTATTCAGATTTTCTTCATTTTTTTTTCCAGGTCAATAACAGAATATTTCTAATAAGGGTGCATGAAACATGTGTCTGCCATGTGTTTGAACATAGTGGTGAATTTAGCGCTTGGTCTGCCAGTAACTTGTCTTATTCTGTGTGGTGTTCGTGGCAACTTTGAATAATTTACTCGACTGTGTTCCGTCACATAAAGCATTCAGCAGAGTTTCTGTTTGACAGCAGGGCTGCGAGCAGAGAGGAGACAGTTGATGTCCTTCATAATGACCAGCGTCCTCTGGTCCTGTGCTGGCCACCTGACTCACCTCAGTGCCATAGAGCTCATAAACACACACACACACACACACACACACACACACACACACACACACACACACACACACACACAATTTAGTCTAGTTTCTCGTGTCTCGTTGCCTCTCTGTGATGTTGCTCCTCTCCCACAGGACCAGATGAATCCCTCCCAATTCTCTCAGACTTCTTCACTCTTACTATCCAGTTCTGTAAAGCTGTTTGCTCATAGAAAAATATATTTTTGTTCTGATAATCAGGGAGGGTAATTGGCACAAACCGTGTTATTGATAGCTCTGTGGCAACAAGTGACAATATTGTTTTATTTTTTTTTCTTCTTTTCTGGAACAAATGGCTTGTGTCTTTAATTTTTACAAGAAGCCACAGATAGCCTGCTGTTGTCATTAGCATATTTCACTTTCTCTCTCTGTGTGTGTTTCGCTCCCTTGTCTCTGTGTAGGTAAGCAGGTTATCCACCCGGGGCAAATCCAGGCTGTGCAGGAGGAGTTCTCCCCCAGTCCGGAGAGGATACAGTGGGCCAAAGAGCTCATCGCTGCGTTTGACCATCACCAAAAGGAGGGAAAGGTAACGCCAGCATCCTTTGCCAAAAGAGCTTTAAAAAATATTTTAATCTGACTTTCATGTTAGTGTTTCGGTCTAGAATTGCAAATCATAATTGCACTTTTCTGAGAAAATTGATGGGGACAGAAGTTTGTACAAAAAGGGAGTTTTATGTCAAAATGGATCACCTGAAAGATGCTCGTATCATTTGCAAGGAAATCAGTTTTGTGTGCCCATGCATCATAACAGATTGTCCCCTCCTGTAAAAATCTTCTTTTTTTCCCCAGAGTCTGACACTGAAAGTCTATTTTCACATTCATCGCTCAAAGCTTAAATTTTCAGTGATTTTTTTTTTTTTTTTTACTGTTTTTAAGAGGCGGGTCTACAGGCATGATTTGTGACATCACAAATATTTTGGAAGCAAGTCCTAGTCAGATTTTAACAATCAGGAGCACAGTGTGGAAATGTGAAGACTCCAGTTCCAATACGCTGAGAGTGGACTATTTATTTTTTATTATTATAATTTTTCTGCAAAACATACATCAGAGACTTTTTTGTATGAGTGTGGATGGGATCTTTAAATGTTACTTCAATTATTAAACAGAAAAATGAATTCTTCTTTATGCATTCATAAGTAAGAGTAAGAGTTTATGAGTAAGCTTCACTGACTTTGCAAAAAAAAAAAAAATTCTTTGAAAATTCTTTCACAAATTAAGAACGGGGGAAAAAACCTTTGTATAGCCAAATATTTGTCTCTAGTATGACACAATGTCTGTGAGCCTCGGACCGATCGCTGGCGTACCCTCTCACACACCTCTTCAGTTCCAGAGAATACATACTGTACACCCCTGGGTGACTCAGAGACAGCACAGGAAAAAGGTGGGGTGTGGGAGGGGTCTGGTGGGGGTTGGGCCAATTAAGTGTACAATATTATTGTTCCTAATTTAGTGCATGGTTGGATCCTGTGTGTTGAGCTCTGTGGGCTATCTGCTGAGGTAATACACAATCTGCCCACACCTCTCTCCATGCCAGGGCTGCTCCTACTAAGCATCGCCCGAGGGATTCATCTCCTACCCATCCCTCTGCTGCCGCAGTGTGTGTGTGTGTGTGTGTGTGTGTGTGTGTGTGTGTGTGTGTGTGTGTGTGTGTGTGCGTGTGTGTGCGTGTGCGTGCGTGTGCGTGAGTGTGCGTGTGAGTGTGTGTGTTTCTGTCTGTGTGTGAGTGACTGAGGGTTTGAACAGTGAGCAGGGTCAGTCTCTTTGTCTTACAACACGACAGGTGCTTGTTTTTCATAATTCTCACCTCCAGCTATTGACTGAATATGTCTGACTGGAGGTTTCTTGATCTTTTTGAGGATGTATTTCATACCAGAAGATGTATTATTCATAAATGTCCTTTTCTGAGTTGAAGCTTCTTCTTCAACGCCCTGCTTGCTGTAATAAATCACTGTATTTAGTGTAAATTATTACATGTTAATGAAGTCTCAAAACCCCATTTTCTGTACAGTGATCTGCTTCCTTCATATGTCAACAAAACCCTTGAACATTTAAAAAGCGAATACACCCTGCATATCTGATGTGTCTCTTTCTGCTCTTTCCTCTGTTGTCAAAACTCCTCAGGGCGCGTTCACCTTCCGCGGCAGCATGATTGACATGCCCTCGGTGAAGCAGGCGCAGAACATCCTGACGCTCTCCGTCGTGGTGCCGGAGAAATAACGCGACCCGTGAGAAGAAACTGAAAGAACCAACGCAACTGAACCCTGCCAGGAGAGGTCGGAGGACACTGGAAATGTTGCAGGCTTCGTGACGAAAGCAGCACTCTGGGGGAAAAAAAAGCTTTTACAAAATGGTTTTATGGACACTGTGGTTTAGATTTAGATCTTTTTTTAATCAATGTTTTGATTCAGTTCGCCTGATTGTCGCGAGAGTGAGGGCTCAGATCCACCTTCAGATGTTTTCAGACGCAGGAAATCTGCACAACAGCGACTTCTTGAAGTGTCGAGGATTATTGCCCTGTGTGGGCACTTTCTTGGCACGCACTCTGCCGTGTGTGCGCCATCATGTCGCTCTCTATAGCGTGTCTGTGCCCATGCCTCCCCATCTCGCCCAGGTCATGATGAATGCTCCCCCATCTCCACGGTCCAGGCAGCTGGGCGAAAGGGTAAACAAACACAACAAGCCACTGTTGTAGGATCTATTCATTAGGCCCCAGCCCTTCCAGTCAGGCCTCAGCCCCCCTGCCCAGGGCCTGACTCACACACATCAAAGTCTTTCAGATGCAAGTGCGTAAACTCACGATTTGGCTTTTTTTTTTCCTCCTCGTGTGTGTCAGCCTCCTTAGTAAAGACACGCAGCTCGCTCCGTGGCAGCTGTGAGCCTGTGGTCTTGATGGAGAAGGCGTGTGGCGTCAGACGCACCATGACCTGTACGGAAAATAAACACCGCACACAGGCGCATGCTGCGGCGGTATTCTTCACCTGATCTCTCATTTAACGCGGAGACATTAACTTGCTGTTGTTTTCTAGGTGAGCGTCACCTGTTCTTTTTATCAGCGTCTTCAAAAATAAATAAATAAATAAAAAACGCACTTGATTTGATCCGCGGTTTTAAACGGTCAATAAAAAATGAAAACAACAGCAACAACAAAAAAAAGGAACTCCTGGACAAGTTCAGTAAAGTCGTCGGTTGTGCTGTCACGAATAAAAAGTACAATGGGGCTCTGTGGAGCGCTTGTGCACGTCTGACTTCCAGAGACAGTGAAGTGGGTGTGATGTTGGAGTGAGACAGATTAGTGGCCATGTTGCTCCAGCAGACCAGGACCGAGGCTTTGTCTCTCTGACTGTGGATGGGAGGATAATTGGGGGGGTGTTGAATGGTTAATAGTGCCATTGGTGACCATGGTAATGAAAGGCACCATACCTCCCCTACCCCACCTCATCCACTCATCTCTCTCCCTCTCCCTCGCTCTCTCCCTCTCTCTCCCATACTGTATGAGCTATTGTGTCTGGGGCAGGACTGTGGTCTGTGCCAGGCCAGGCCAGACAAAAAGATCGAAACCACTCCTGCGCCCCAGCCAAAGACCCAAAACAGTAAGCTGTCTCTTTGGCATTTGGCCACATATTTCTCTCACCCCTGGCTCACTTTTTTTTTTTTCTTTTTTTTTTTCTGTCGGGAACTCACATTCAGCTTGTTTGTTTGTTTTCACCCGCTCTGACCATTATACCCGGAGGTTGGTGGACAAAACTGCCATTATGTATGACTTTCATTAAGTAAATCAACATCATTATTCGGGGAGAGCCATTTTGCGAGGCTCTGCGGATGTTAAAGACAGACGTTGGAGGACTCTCGAACCCGGCCCGCTTGAATGGTTATGGCACTTGAAAGAGATGTTTGTGCGCCGATTGCTTAAAATCATGTATTGTTTAGTGTGTCTTCCTGTTGTGTCATGAAAAGGGACTGCTGATTGTTATCAAACCGCAGAGCACTTTATTGTGACTTTGTGAACTTTATTTTAGTACAAATAAAAGGCGGTTCCTAAGAGATCGAGAGCTTCAGCTTCTGGTTTCATGTCCTGTTAGACAAAGTTTTGTCTCTATGTGAACACACGTTCAAAAATCAAAGAGATAGATAACAGAAGATGTTAAGATATATGAAAAGGTGTTTTCTTCGTTATGTGACAGGGCATTTAGAGCCCCATCCTGGCCAGTGTTGGTTTGATTTCATGTTTGATAATGAGTTTTGTTCCCATCTGCATGTTGAATTAAAAGAAAGCAACCAGTGTGTATCGATACATGATAGAAATAAAGCAATCTACAAAGTGCACAAAAGTGTTTTCTCCTTGATGAATTAGAACATGTAGAGTCCCACTGTCTCCGTCAGCTTGAGTTAAAAAGTGTTGTCTCCGTCAGCGTGTTAAAACGAAAAGACAGAAACATTAATACATGTTAAGACTCAAGAAAGCTGTCAGTGTTTGCTGAACTAGAACATGAAATGCTTTAAGATGTCACTCCCACCCCCCCTCAGTAAGTGTTTAATAAAACAGCTTAGACTGTCCCCATTGACTCTGAGTACAGTCGAACTGCACAATGGACTGCACAAAGTCCTCAGCTGGGAATATATCCAGCACTCAGCCTTCAACAGAGGCTCACCAGGTGACTTCAGCTGGGGAAAGAAGGTTCCAGTCTGATGGGACAACTTAGCTTTTTTTTTTTTTTTCTTCCCGAGCTGCTCTGCGCCAACAGGTGTCCCCCAGCACAGACAGGAAGGAAGATCTCTAAGCAGAGGAAGCAGCGCAGGGGCATCACGCAGGGCCCAGGCAGAAAGGGCAACTCTTCAGAGGACGATCAGGAAATGATTCAGGCCATGTTTAACAAAACAATCCCCTGAGCGTTTGTGTGCCACATATATTACCTTTTCCCCCCCCACACCCCTCCTCGCTCTGTCCAATAACCCTGCTCTTTGTCATATTTCCGCCAACATCCACACACTTTCTCTGCCCTCCCTCCTCTGATTAAAACCTGGGAGCAGACTACATCCTTTGCTCTGGACGACTTTGCAGCCGGGCAACATTTGAGGTCGAGAAAAAAGCCAAAAAGAAAGAAAAAAAAAAAAAGATTTCAGTGACATCTCTGTTGATTAGAGGAATGCATCCCTGTCTGCCTGCGCTGTGTAATTCTACATGACATTTCTATTATGCGTGGAACTGATACAATCTTCTCAGTCCGCTCGGCGCTTTTATTTAAATACATCTCCGCGCTATTCCCTGAGAGAGTAAATTACAATTAACACGATTATAACCCCACCAAATTGTGACGGGAATCAATTAGGCTGCGAGCAGTATTTCATAGCCCGGTAATGTGTTGGTCGAGATTGCTTTCATAAATTATGAGGGACCAGCGCAGGCGGAGAAAATGCATGTATGCAAAACACCGTCAGAGGAAAATTAAAACGAAATGTTTTACATATTTTTCCATTAATCTAAATGGGACCCGTGTGGCAGAGATGGTTTTATTCTAATTCCCCGCCCGGGGATGCCCAAATAATGACTTGATGTTTTAATAGACTTCTAATGACAATATATGACAAAGTAATTGCAGGCGAAAGATTATTCTACAGCAATAAAAATAGCTCGTTACTGTGGCTGCAGCACAGTGTGAGGAGGGTTCACCTATTAGGAGAGACGTCTCGAAAGTACAGCAGCTGATCAACAGAAAAAAAAATGAAAACATTTAGTCGGAGCTCATTAACTCTGTTCCAATATTTTAGGATCGTCGTCGTCTTTTTTTTTTCTTTCTTCCTTTTTTTTTCCATTTCAGCTGCTTTTCCAACAGGCCATCCTCTGAGAGGCAGAGTCAGTCAGCTGGTCATGTTTCAGGACACCTCCGCCCTGAGGGAGAAAACAAAATGCTTCTTCCTTTTTTTTCTCTCTCGCTCTTTTTTTCCTCCTCCTCCCCTCATCAATTTTTGCTTTCACAACAAAATAATAATTAAAGGTTTTAAATTAAAAGCGAGATTGTCTTTTTTTTCTTTTACTTTCCCTCTTAAGTAAGAATTATTGGATTGAATTTGTAAAAAAAAAAAAAAAAGATATTTGGGAATATTCAGCTGCAAGAAAAAAAAACGGATTGCACCTTCTTTTTTTAATTAAAGATATAATGGAAGAGTAAATTATTTTTGGAACGAGCGTGCCCATAAAAAAAGGCGGATTAATTTAAAACCATGCTATGTTAATAAGCTTGTACTTTTTTCCCTTCTCCTTATTGATTTTGTTTCCCTGCACACTGTACTGCCAGGCGAGCATCCGTGACCACACGTGTTTGTATTTCTCCAGTATTATCAGCCCACTTTATTCTGATTGGGGAAAAAAAAAAGAATTTTAAAGGAACATTTCTTTGATATTCCCCCCCCCCCCCCAAAAAAAAAAAACTACAAAAAGCAGACAGTTTTCTTTCTTCTCCTTTTTTTTGAACGCAGAGACTCTTTTATTTCCTCCGCTGCTGACAGGCGCATGTCCTGCCTCCTCTTTCCTTTTCTTTTTTTTTCTTCCCCCTCAGTGTGTTTGCATGATATGAAATTCACCGCGGCCTGTCTGTGCTGCCTGAGTGATCCGGCACATGTGGACCATTACTAACTTCATTTGAAGGGGAGAGCCTTTTGTCTGAATGTCCCCGTCAAACAGGGCAAGTCCGAGGGCGGGACGAGGCAGCGGCGAGACAGCAGCCACCATCACACATGTTCAACTTTTTATGATTATTATTTTTAATTTATTTCCAATATTGTGGCATAAATCCCTCTGATGCCACCAAAGTACAGCTGAATGAATTCTCTAAACAAACGTGCATTTATCTGCAGTTTAATTCTATTATTATTATTATTATTATTATTATTACTATTATTATTATTATTATTTATACTGGTGCGAGTTATTTTATGCAGCTGCAGGTCAAATTTGGAAACATGTATTATTTCCTGCACGGCAGCAGACAGGTGTAGAGTATAGATGTTGGGTGTCTGGTAGAGTGGCCGTCCTGAAGGTGATGGGCGGGGGCGCCGTCCGTCTCTATGTAATCTAAGCCACCAGACCTGGTCCAGGCCTCCATCATGTGAAGGCCCTCCAGTGCGTCCTGCAGAGTTTAGGTTTCTTTTCTTTTTTCTTTTCTTTTTTTTTTCTTCTTTTTTTGGAGTTTACCTGTCACATATTATATGATATGATATGCAGCCTGTGAACAGAACGACTTCTTCACACATCCTAACCTCAGAGGCGCTCTCTCTCTCTCTCTCTCTCTCTCTCTCTCTCTCTCTCTCTCTCTCTCTCTCTCCTTAGTTAAATTCTAGTTGTTTTTTTAAAGAGGAAGTTTAAAAAAAAAAAAAAAAGTATTTGTAAGGTGACTTTACCTTCCTCTACAGCCCTCCTCTCTCGGCCTGACTCCCCCCAGACTCCCTTCTCCTTAACGGGCTCAGATCAAAGGCTGAGCGGCCCCGGCGGAGACCACTAAAAACCCGCCCGCTTTGTCTGCTGTTGCCAGGAGTGAGGAAGGGTGTCGGGGAGGTGGTGGAGGAGGAGGAGGAGGAGGAGGGGGGGCATGGTAATGAGACTCGTTACAGAGCGACAAAAAGTCTGTGCATCTCTGTTTTCGTTTCCTTTCCTTCTTTTTTTTTTTTTTCTTTTTTCAAGTATCCATCTGTCACCAGAAGTGACTCTCAGGAGTTTCAACTTCGACGTCACTGCGGCTTAGTTCATTATTTTCACCTCCAACTTGTTTGTTTTGTTTTTTTACTTCCTCATGACAAAGTTTGGGTACAAACAGTAACCTGGCCTGCGTCACAATGAATCTCACGTGGCCAACCGACGCGAATCTTCCATTTTAACATCCCCGGTTTAATTACTCCCCCCCCCCCTTTTTTTGGGTGTTGTTTGTTTGTTGTTCTTCGCTGTCCCCTGAACGCACCAGACAAGACAGACCAATAGAAAAGTTTACTCGGCCCGACGCAGACAGTTTAAAGAAAGAAAGAAAGAAAAAAAAGTCCCGGCACCTCATAAAACGAGCGGGTCTGCGGCCGCACACACATCACATCTCACACCTGCCTCCAGCGGCTAATTAGGCTGTAAAATGTAAACAAGAAAAGAAAAAGAGAGAAGGGAAAAAAAAGCAGAGTGATGGTTGCATCATTTTCTCCTGTTGCAAAATGTGATTAAACGTTCTCAGAAACAAATTCTCACAAAATTCGTCTGCGCAACTTTCCAGGCAGATATATGGGACGTGTGCGCGCACTGATGCGCGTCTGATCCCGCTCTGCCCTCTCTTTGTTCCGCAGGGTCTACCTGGTGGGCTGTTGATACCTGAGGGTCGTCCCTGCGACCCTTCTCTTCGTCGAACATCTTTTTTTTTGTTTTGTTTTGTTCTGTTTGTTTGTTTCGATTCGGAAATGACGCGTTTGAGCACCGGCAGACTTTGTCGGGACACCCAGAGCTTTGTGACTCACCTGGGGGAATAACATGTTTGTGTCAAAGTTTAGAAACCAAACATCAAAATCCACGCTGACGTTTCTCTTCAACTTCATCACCCGTTTCTCGGCGCTCTTTTGCGCGTTTGAAAGGTGGACAAAGCCGCACCGCACCGACTTGAATCCGGTGATAATTTCCTATTTCCCTTCACAATCGAAAACCAAGCTTTTGATCTCCACCCCCCCTCCCTCTCTCCCCCCCCCCCCCCCCCCTCTCTCCCCCTCTCCTTTCCTTTCTCCCTCTCTGTGCCGTTGAGCAGGTGGAGGCCGCGCACCTGCACGCACAGCTGCGCGCACCTTGTTATTGCTGCCGCTGCTTGACGCACAGATGAGCGGAGCGCACAGCCAGCAACACAATCCCGACAATATGAACCTCTCCAGCGCCACAGCTCTCATCCTCAGCCTGCTTTTCTTTTCTTCTTTTTAAATATATACGGAGGGCACAAGAAGACGTGCGCTCTTTCCACGGGTGATTTGGGACATTTATCAATTATTTTCTAAAATAAAACAGCTGAAAAAAAAAAAAAATCTCTAATGTTGTGTCTGTCTGATTGAATATCCTCGTGGCGGGACAGGGGACGTGTGTATCCCGGCCGTCTATCTCTTGTTTGTCATGCTCCGGACTTCAACATGACACCATCTAATCCAATTAAACACGATAACCCTGGACTCACGTATTATTCTCTCCCCTTTTTCTCCCTTCAAGTTGCTGACAAGCACTCTTGGTTTTGTGTGAAAGAGAGAGTCAAGAGCCCTCTCTTAATCCCGGCCACGACTAGGAGTGATTGAAAAGTGAAAGAAACCCCTCATTGGTCCTCGAGCTTGATGGTGTTTTCTTTGTCCGGTGCTCTGGCTTCTTGTTTAGTGCGGTCTTCATGCATGGCGGGACATTATACAGGGGGGAGATCACGTCCGGGCTGAGCTGGTGACAGTTATTAGTTCGAATCTGCTTTTATTGAAAAAGAAAAGAAAAGAAAAAAAACACACACACACACACAATAAATAATCACTAACTAATCTGTATTCATTAGCTTGTTAAATAGTTAAAAGTTGTTGTAATCCAAGCAGCCCGCTAATTGGGATTTAGGAAACAATTACACTATTTTTGGCGCCTAATTGGTCGTTTGTTTTAAGCAGATTAGGCCCGCGCCTGTTCTAAAAAAAAAAAAAAAAAAAAAAAAAAAAAGAGTGACAGATAAAGCTCAGTTTGTAATCAGCCTCCACGCTCCGGTTCCAAATTCAGACTGCATCCCGGTAAACAACGGAGAGAAATGTGAATTTGTTCAAATGGAACAAAATTAAAACGTGATGTTTCTCTGCTATCATTAAAACTATAGCAAACAAAATCACAGAGTGCGTGTGCGTGTGTGTGTGTGTCTGTGTTTCCGCTGAGTCCGCGCCGACGTAACATATTGTAGGTGTTGCAAAATGACAGGTAATTGACATTAATCCGCTCTCTCTGAGACTCAGGGGGGATCTAAAGTAAATGGGGATACGGTTAATGAAGCACCACTTGCCCTTTGGATCTCGGTCACAGTGTGCAGCGGGGAAGTTTGGAGAAACTTCATTCGTTTAACATACGAGGACTTCCCAGGCAGCCGGGCGTCGAGAAATATGAAGCGCGCATCCGCGGAAATGACCGAAGGTTTCAGAGAGGAGCAGTTCGATCTTTCTTTCTTTTGTTTTTTTATTTTATTAAACTTCGAGAAACGGACCGAGAGCAGGATTAGCGCAACGACATCCAACTTTTAAAGCGATGACTCAGTTCATCGCTCTCGGTTTGTGTGACATCTCTAACCGGCACTAATAACTCGCCATTAACAGAAGCCGTCCGGTCTCCCTGCATCCACGCGGCTGTTATTATGCTTATTATAATTCCTATTGGGAGTCCTCCCTATAGGAGCTGTGACAGACAGACAGAGGCCAGGTGGGAGAGGTAGACTTTGAGCGTAAGGAGTCGCGCCTCTCCGCTCCATGCGCACGCCGCTCCGTGCTACGGGGGCCCGCGTAATGAGGGCGCCTATGGGGCCCTCCTGGATGGAGAGGTGTCCTAACCTCGCCACGGCCGGTCAGAACTGAGGCACCGACACCTGCGCGTCACCCCCTCCTCCCTCCCGGCTCCCCCCGGGGCAGCGCCTGCCTGCCACCCCGCTCGCGCCCCCCCCCCCCCTTAAATCACCGAGAGTTCATACTCCGCGCACAACTTTTGACAACGATAATGATGTGCATGGTGATGCTGAAAATCTAAGGAGGGGCTGCAGTAGGGAAATAAGGACTCTCCGCGTCGGTGCAGGGGAGGGGCCCTCGTGTTTCTCCTCAGGACCAGTGCAGTGGCGATGGAAAAGCACCACTCCTCCCACTGAACTGATGAATCCATGTTCGGATGGCTGGAAGAAAACAGTTTATATTCACACATCTGCAATGAAACATGAGGATAGACTTAAACAAAACAAGTAATGCTTCTAAAAAAAAAAAAAAAAAAACGGCGGAGAATGTAAACACTGGACATTTATAACCACCACACATTAAGTGCCCTCTTGAGGGTTTCATCCCATGTTTTTTTAGATTCCCGCCCAACTATCAGTCATGCTAATAAAATACCGCCATCTCTCAAGGTTTAGTGTCACTAAGATGGATAAGCTTTGATAGTTTGTGAGATATACTGTCATTTACCATGGCAAGTGTCTGCGAAGGGCCAAAAGGTGCCCCATCCCCAACGGAGCTGGCCTAATTATACAATTAGTCTTGTGATTGGGACAGTCCAGAGCTAAGTGTCCTGTGGGACAGGCAGACACATTATGGCTGTCATCAGTATCTTCGCAGCGAGTAGAAAAAGAGCCCGGCTTAATAAGGAAGCTGCTGATGTCCTCGGGTGGAACTGGAGGGTTGTTGATTTCTTTGATTCAACATGTTTCTGTTCCTCAAACAGAACCTCAGGGCCGGGCAGTACAGCCTTGAAATGATAATCTGATATTTTTAGGCTGTATCACGATACTTGATATATACCTAGATATTTTATCTCCCAAAACTGGTTGTCAAATCAATTATCACAATCATTTTTAAACAAATACCTCAGTATCAACAACAGTACTGTGCGGATGACTGCTGGTTCTGTTACAAAATATTACCATTTTTGATCAATAATGATCAGTAGTGTGGATCTAACGACTAAGTGGGTGAAGACGGCTAATAGTAAAGGTAAGACCGTAAGGTAAGTTCAGAAAATTACATCAGTTTACTCTAATGCAGCCTTTAAAGGTTCAATTCGTGTGGGAGATGAAGTCTCTTTCCGAACTCGTCAAACAACGCCCCTTTGGGTTTTTGAGGTCATGGACCCAAAGCAACAACATTTCATAAGTTGGGAAAGAGACTTAAAAATCATCATTTGTACAAATTGGACCAAGAATTGGAAAATTAGATGAAGACAAAACTCATGCCGTATCGAGATACATCAAAAATCCGACATGCTCTATAGTCTCCTATCATGCCATTGATATCCCAACCAGGCCTGGCACCAATTTGGGCCTGAGCAGGTTTCCTTCAGGACAAAGTGAGTTAAATGATGGGGGGAACAAAGTGGATGGTGAGCTGCTTCCTGGACACCATTAATACCATAGGTCATCTTGGTATTCAATCATTTATGTCTTAAGCCTCATCGGGGCCCTCGGCGGACCAACACCACATCTCTTTTGAAGCCTTCGGTCAGATGGAGACCCCCATATCTCAATCTCATTGCCTATCCAGCCATATATCCGTTCTGGCTTATCCCTGGTCAGTTGGAAACATCAAGACACCACATTTTCTCCTGCCCGTCCAGAGCCATATCTGTCATTTCCAAACCTGGGTGTTGTTAAAGAGAATGGGTGTGGGGGCTTGTGATGTTTGGGATCCATGCAGGCACCTCCACCAAGTCAGAGGGAGGTCTTGGCTCGGCATGGTTGAGGAGGCAGTGGTGCCTCCACACTGGATACTTTACTGCTAGTGCACTGGCTTATCACATTGGATTAGAGCTCCTACGGGGAGACTGGAAGCTGAGGATGATTGGTAACTTCACCAGTCTTGCCCGAGATGAACTCACAGCTGTCCAACTATGCAAAGAGCTTCAGATTATTCATTCTTTGTGTGCGCGAGCAGGAAGACTAGCAGCTGATCCGCTGCTGGGCTGGACGAGTGCTTGTCCTTTCCGATTACCTGCAACGAATCTTGAGTTCCTCTCTCCTTACCTGGACTCTTCCCCTTTCACTCACCCCCACTCCCCTCTCCCCAGCTGTGATAGGATGATTTCCCCCTCTCTAAATGCTGACCTTTTCCACAATAAAACCAGATGCATTCAGGGCCGGCCCTCTGATGTTGCAGGCGTGATAGTTCTGCACAAATCTGGCGCTGATACCAATCTTTGCCCACAATGGGGAAAGAGATGGTAAGAAAGGGAAGCCAGAGGAGCGGGGGTGGATTAAAACGGTGGACTGGCACTATGCTTTTGAAATCATTTTTGATCAATCATAGATAGGTTTTTAAGATATGTTAAGTTGAAATCGGAAGGGAGATACATGGATGGACATTTTTTTTATTATCTATGTGGTGGTGAAAGTAATCCATGATGTGTGAAGAAATCAGCAGAGGCCTCAACCTGCTTTTTTTTTTTTTTTTAATCCCAGGTCAGTTTGTGAACTGTGAGGAGTAGAAGGTATTATGAAATGTAAGGGTTTGGGGTTAGCACCGCAGCCTGGGAGTGCAATATGTGTTCATTCGGAAAAAAAAAAAGAAAAAACAAAACAGTGCTTGCGGTGCTCATAAAAAACCCCCAAAAAACCCCAGCTCTTATCAATATAGAACGCTCATTTTAAAATACATGACGCAGAGTCAGATCCATACAGGATGTGCCAGCGATGATGTGGTGTCTTTTAGTTCAGTCTAAAGTCACTAAGCAGTATCCTCCCTGGGCACAAATCAAAAGATATCCTCCATTAAAAAGTCCATCTGCTTCACTTTGACAGGGAATACAGTCCCTACTCCCTCCACCCTCATTGGCCCGAGTTTCCAAGTACGCTGAAGCCTACATCCTGCATTTAGAGGCTTTTAGGAAAGCCCTGTCATTCAGTCAGAGACTACTTGGGCAGCATGCTCACGCTTATCTGCACTTTAGCTTCTACTTTCTGGCCGGTGGGCTATATGAGGGCCAGGTAGCAGGGCCCGGCTCATGTGGTTGTCCGTGGACGACCTTGCTCTCCTCACCTACTGCCTTGGAGTGGCTCCCAGTCCTGGGATGGGGCTTTTGGACCGGCACCAAGTCTCTACCCCCACAGATGTTACTGAGCCACCAGATATTATGTCAGGTTTTCTGAGTGATGTATCATGCTCCTTTCTGCAGTAGCAGCCGGGATACACGTGACAACAGGAAATCAGTCGAGGAAAGATTTTAGGTCCAGCGTTAGAATTATGGCTGACACAGGCCGGCAGCTCGTCAGGATCGTTTCAGGGCAAAATGCTTCTGTTATAAATATGACCCATAATTACATAATTATCTGAAGGTCACACATTTTTTTGACATAATTCAGGGTGGTACATGAAATATTGCTTTCCATTTATTTGAGCAATTAAAAATCACATCACTTTTTGAAATAAATATTTATTCTCGGTGCAACTGCAAACACACAGACATGCAGAGGCCTGTGTTGTTGCACCTGTTACTGCCTAAAAAATTAAAAATTGTTTAATTCATTGCTGATTATAAAGGTATTTTCTGTTCTTTCTGGATTTTTGTGCACATCTCTTTTTTGTTTCTCTCTTTTTTTTAATGTTTTTCTTTTTTTGGGGGGGGGTGCTTTTTTTTTTTTTTATTAGAGCAAATAAATACATTTTTAAAAGTCCAGAGAAGGTTAATGGGTCCAAATGTTTTTGGAAGATGTTCTTTTGGAGAAACAAATGTCAGTTATGCTTTGACTAATGTGTTCAGCAATGAAATGTGGTAAAATATAAGAAGGGAAACTTTTTAAAAAAAATAATTTCTTTCTTTCTTTCTTTTTTTTTCTACAGAAAAACAGTGACGAGCTGTCGTGACTGCTGACATTCTGTCTCAGTGCCACTGAGACAGAATGTCAGCTTGAAACAACACTGTCTAAATGTCAGAGCAGGAATAAACCAATTTCCCTCCGCAGCACACAGAGTGCTCAGTGCAGATGATGATTATAATCGGAGGGTCGCCTTAAAACCCCGCAAGACAGCACCATACCTTTAGGAGCAGGCCAAAACTAAGAAGAAAAATGAAAATTAAAAAAAAAAAAATACAGTTTTGTCATCAGGAAAAAAAAAAGTACAAATATCATGAAGTGCTCACTGGGAATTGATTTAATGAAGTTCCTATGAAACTAAAAACCAAGTACAGGTCAGTTGAGTGACCCCCCGGCGCGCACACTGTCAGATGTTTAACTCTCGCGCTCCTTGGGGAGAGACACCGGGGCTATAGGTGAAACCACAGCTGCTGAAGTCGGGCTTGGAGAGGAGCGACATTCCCTCCTGCACACGTCCGACAGTCAGAGTGTCAAAGCCGGACAAAGAATCTTGAGTTCGCCCCCCACCACACACACGCACACGCACATGCACGCACACACACACACACACACACACACACACACACACACACACACACACACACACACACACACACACACACACACACACACACCCCTCTTTCAGCTTCCATCTACCATGAATCAGGAGGAAATGAGTCCAAACTCAAAAATCAGGAAGAAAAATAAATGAATTGAAAAAAAAAAAAGTTCTGAGTCTCTCTGTCGAGCTGTCTCCTTTACAGACTACTGTAAATTGAGTGTTCGCAGAGCAGGGGGTGGGGAAAAAGAAAAAAGCTTCAGGAGTTTGTGCGCTCGCTTCTGTTGGAAGAAAAGAAAGAAGAAGAAGAAGAAGAAAATCAGCACCGAAGGCAGTGTCGGAGCTGAGAGTCTCGAGAGAGCGAGCGACTGGACCGCGTTTGTTTTCTGACTTGATCGTGAAACTTAAGACAGTAGGCAGGTAGGGAGCGGGCAGGGAGGAACAAAAAAGTTGGCAGAATGCCTGGAGAGGAAATATGTGGCCGTTAAAAGCTGTGTTTCAAAAAAAGAAAGAAAGAGAGAGAGAGAGGGAGAGTCTGAGCGCACTGGGAGCAAACTTTACGCTCGGACACTACTGTGTATCTGTAGTTTACAATAATCCTGCGGAAACATGTATTAACTTTACAGCAAAAGTTTGATATTAAACCTGCCTTTCATAGGGTTTGAATAGGTGCATTTAGAGTTTGAGGTGAAAAGCTGCATTAAAAAAAAAAAAAATCATAATTCCTCACGTCAGGCAACATCAAAATGAAAGGGGCAGATTCTGAGCACGCCGCTCGTCATGTTGGGCTAAAACTTCACTAAATGTCCGGCTCTGCTCCTCTCCCGTCACCCACGCTGTCTCTTTTCTCTCTGCCTCCCAGGCGGCCCCCGGCTCTCATCATTCACTTGTCATATTTAGGAACAAGAGGAGTGTGATTCCATTTTTTTTTTTTTTTTTTTTTGAGTGAAAACGGGCCAAAGCTGTCACAAGGTGCTGCTGTTCTGCTGCATTTCATTTCTGGGTGGAGGTGGAGGTGGAGGTGGAGGAGGAGTGTTATCCTCACACCTGCTTTCCTGTCCACAAAAAATAAAATGATAACGCAACCAAATGTTTCTTCTCCTTTTATTATTCATTCTTTCCTCCTCCATGGACTGAACACTTTTCCTCTGACTTGCCGTCAAGGTGACGCTCCCGCGCCAGGCGCAGGTGCGCGGATCAAATGACCTGCATTTTCTTTCTTTCTTCTTCTTGTTCTTGTTCTTCTTCTTTTTTTTTCCTTAAACTGAGCCTCTTAACTTTTGTGACCAAAATGATCACTTCACAAGCGCATTTTTTGTGTGTGTGTGTGTGCGCATTGTGCCCGCAGCATTCAGGAGATGGATAATGCTTGTAAAGTCTGACAAGACGGCGTTTGTTTTGGTCCTACGCTCGTCTGAGAAATTATCATTCAACCCCTTTAAAGGGCGCAATTGAGAAGCAGCGGCGTTTTCACTGCGACTTTTTGCTTTGTCCTCTCCAAAGTGGCGTCTGCATGTCTGACTCTGCCAGTTACTGATTTGCAGGCAGTATGTTAAGGTGGCCCATGTAAGTGATTTCCACGGGCATCACACTAAAGGAGAACAAATCGCTGACAAAGGAGCGCCTTTCCCATTCAGCGGCGTCGTTAGGACAACCAAAAAGTATTTCTCAGATAATAAGTTCTACTTCAAAGCGTTTCTCACTGAAGGGTGACTGCTTCACTCCTTTTATTAAGTCTCCCTCCTTTTAATGCCGAAGGAACTGTCTCTGGTTATTTTTCACCGTGTTTATTTTGTAACATTCATTGAGCGCTTGTTTCCAAACGGGGACCTAACAAGAGCGGGCTCCTCTTCAGGCCCCCTTGTCGCTATAAAAAAAAAAAAAAGAAAGAAAGAAAGAAAGAAAGTCCACGCACAAAACGAGAGGAGGCCCACAAGTGCTGCTGCTTTGAATGGAAAAGCGGCAGATAAAGTGTTTTTTTTTCTTTCCCCCTTTTTTTTTTTTTTTTTTTGTAGAAATGAGAGGACAGCTATAAAATTGATAAAGCCCCCTTAAACACAACCTGAACAAACCTGCAGTTGTTGGGGGGAAAAAAAAAGAAAAAGAAAAAGAAAGAAAGCCTCCTTGATGCTGCTGGAGTGGCTGTTTCCCCATCGGCCTGTAAACTCTGCTTAATATTTCGAGATGGTTCGCACTCCACTGCTGATTAAGTGCGCGCATGTTATGGCCACAGTCCCAGCATCCTCCAGGCTGACCCGAGTCAAGTGTCTTAATTGCTGCAGCATGGAAGCTCGGAATAATATTCAAGACGTGTGTGTGTGTGTGTGTGTGTGTGTGTGTGTGTGTGTGTGTGTGTGTGTGTTTAATAAGATTTTAATTTGTGTTAGCTAGTTAGTTATGTGTTCTTCTTATCCTCTGAATGTGTCATATTCTCACCGGGCAGGTGCGCGTCCTCTACCTGCCCACTGTGTAGTGGAGTTCATGTCTTGTCTGTTGGACAGAGGTGCATCCTGAGCTTTGATTAGAGTTCATTTAGTGGCAGTTAGTGTTTTTTTTTGTTGTTTTTTTTTTTTCCAAGCAGACACATTCAGATGCGAGCGTCTCACTAACCCAATTGCCATAGAAATCCTAACGCACCATGAAGACTGTCAAAGCGGCCAGCCTTCCTCTCAGAAGCTGCAGCCTTTGAAGCGGCGCAGGACTCGCGTTGGTCCGTTTTAATTCTATACAAACTGGACAGGCAACTCTTTGAAAGTGAGATTGTGCGTTTTAATGGAGGAAATAAGAGGGGGAACTTGTTTCATACACTCTATACAAGGCATTGCTTATTGTCAGATATCTTTTTATCTTTTATTTTTCCCATGAATGATTCATGCCTCGGCTGCTTTGTGCCTGTGTGCGCGCCTTTCAGAGGTAAGCGCCATCAGGGGGCTATAAGTTTTCCCATTAGCTCAGTGATTAGTCTATACCAGCCTCCTCTGGCCCGTCGGGCCTGCTCCCGAGATTTTATAGAAGTGTCAGAGGGGGAAGTGAACAGGGATGGCTCCATTTGAAGCGCTTTGGCTGCGTTTCACGTGAAGTTTGACATCACTGCGCAGCCTCCTTAAAATGATTTTACTAAAAAGGCAGCAGTCTCACAAACAGCAAAGGTCAAGCTGGATCCTCCAATATCCCATATTCACTCATAGGTCATAATAATTAGACACTTGTTAATTATTAACTGTCCTGTTTTTTTATTAAGTGTTTTTTTAGCATGAAATTTATATTGTAAATGTTTGTTTTTTTTTAACATCAAGGGTCTGCACAATCATACCTGATTCATGTCTCTTGTTTTTTTTTCTTTCTTTTTTTTTTTTTTTAATCCACCATGTCCAACGGCACCATGCACCTCAAAGAGAAAAGACAGATCACTACAAAAAAGGCATGCGAGAAAGGGACTTTTCACATTACACAGCTTATTCAAGTCAATGTTTTTTTCTTCTTTTACAGACCACAATTAAAAAACTGGAAAAAAAAAGTGAACCAAAAAATGCAACCAAAAGAAAAAAAAAAACTTAAAAAAACAAACAAACAAAAAAACATCAGCAGGGTACTATGCATCACCAAAACTGATATTATTATTCTTTGGTGTTCCTGTAAATTCCAGTACGACATTGATACCAGCAAATAAATTACAATGTACAAAACGACATTTTTTCTTTTTTTTTTTTCTTTCTTCTTAATTAAAACTACACAACATTCACAAGTATCAGTACAATTACATATATACAAATCCTACAGGGCCAAAGCCTGTCAGTGTAGACATTTAGGGTCTCAAGGGACTGACTCGTACTCTTTAACGAGCATAACACTTGTGTATTTTGCATAAAATATAGTCTTAAATAGTTCTTAAATATTACAAAATTCCATCCAAACACATGTATTGTATAAATCTGGAAAGGTAAATGAGAACCCTTAAGACCCTCACGTGTTTGCCTCCACATTTCTTCTTCTTTTATTTTTTCTTATTTTTTTTTGTGTGTGTGTGCGTCCTCACTTGGTTTATCAAAGTTTGTACCACATCTCTAAAATCAGATGAAATAATACACACAACAAAAGAGAGACTCGTCTGCTAGGTTCTGTCCGGTAACGTGTGTTGCCATCAGGAGCAGTAGGAGGGCTTAGCTTTTGTGTTTTTCCTCGAAAAGTCTGAGATATGACAGTGACTGATGGCAGGCGAGTTATTAAACTGCAAAGGGGATGATGGGAGGTCAGGTGTAAGATGTCATTTCAACACACCAGTTGAGTCTCAAGTCATGCAGTTAATTAAAGCCTGCATATTGCTTTCGTAAAAAAAAAAAGAAAAGAAAAAGAAAATGAAAAAAAAAATTGAAAAAGTTCTATTCATAAAATGCCTCACTTTTTTATTAGAAAAAAAACTGGTAGGTTTTTTTTTTTTTCCTTCTAACTTTTAACTTCAGTCGTGATGTCAGTGTTGAGTGTTTTATTTTGAAAAGGTCAGGGGTCACCTGGGAGAGAACGCTGCTCTCGGGCCTGCCTCGCCTCCAGTGTGCCAGTGGATCACCTGCGCTTTAGCTCAGGTCTTTTAGCGACAACTACAGTGACAGTAACTGGTCGACATCCCATCGTGGGTCTCATAACACAACACTCTCGCCGGGTGGAGTGGATGACAAGTCTGCCAGTCGACGTGGGTTGTCGACGGGGGCCATCAGAGCATTGTCCTCGGGTCTGAGTTTCTGAAAGAGTCCTCGTCGTCCGAGTCCGACGTCGGCACGTCGCTGGAGGGGGTGTGCAGGTGGTTGGGCCCTCCGCTCCCCTGGCACACGTACCACTCGTTGAGGTTCGTGACCTGAGGGGAGAGGTTCGCCGAGCGGTTCCTGTGCGGCTCGGAGCCGGGCGACAGAGGGTCCCCGAGGGGGTTCGTGGAGGATATGTAGGTGACGTTGGTGGACGGGGGCGGCGGGGACTTGCAGTGCACCTTCATGTGCTTCCGCAGCGAGCTCGGGTGCGTGTAGGACTTGTCGCAGCCGCGCACCTTGCAGTAGTAAGGCTTGTCGCTGGTGTGCACGTGGGAGTGCTTCTTCCGGTCGCTGCTGTTGGCGAATTTCCGGTCGCAGCCGTCGAACTCGCACTTGAAAGGCTTCTCTCCTTTTGAGCAAATGGGAGACAGATGCGGTCAGTGTCAAGCGGCAGAACAGCACAGTACGCACGCACGCGCGCGCGCGCGCGCACACACACACACACACACACACAGAACTAGAAGTAAAAATAAAAAATCACCACACCACCTTAAATAAAGACAATTCTCTCATTTCCCTCGTTGTCACCCCCTCCACTGAACATCCACCAGAGCAGCCACCACTCCACACCCACTTGTCCAAAAGCATTTCTTTTTCCTGTCCCTGTGTGAACACGTGTAACATGCCTTTAGGCCTTCTGGTTACATGTATGTGTGTATGTGAGGGGGGCACTCAAGAGACCACCAGGAGTCGTGTATGTACCGTGGTGGACTGTGGTTATAACTCATCTCTCTCTCTCTCTCTCTCTCTCTCTCTCTCTGTCACACACACACACACACACACACACACACACACACACACACACACACACACACACACACACACACACACACACACACACGCTGTCACACTTACATGTATAGCATGCATTTTGGTTTTCTAAATCAAAGCCTGTGCACATGTATACTTAATTTAGGCGCATTGCGTGTTTTCAGCTAAAAACAAGGACAGCAACAAGCTGCCACTCGGATGACTGCTATTTGTTTGTTTATTTATTTATTTATTTGCTGGAGGACATATTTTTTCCCCTGGGGGATTTTACATCACTCTATAAGGTGTAGGGGCCTATCCAGGTTGGTGGCAGAGAGCCAAACTCGAGCTTTATCTCGGCCAAAACACGAGTCTCAATCAGTGTAATAACACCGACAGCAGATCTCGACAGAACGCTCGGGAGATTTGTGAGAAGTTCTCCCGCTGAGGCTCCTGGACTCTGAGCACAACCCTATGTCATCACGGCGTTGTTATGGTTGGACAGTACATCCGGACAGATCTGATTTCTCTCCAGGCAGAGCTCACAGCCGAGCACACGCAGTAAACCGACGTGTAAAAACCAATAACCCTGACACATGTGAGCCATGTGCACGGGCTCGTGGATACATAAACCGAGCCTTCTTTTTTTTTTTTTGCGTAAACGTCCTACGACGGAGGATAATTACATTTACGCGTGTTCCAGCGCTGTCCTGCATGTACGTAAGCACGTTTTTTTTTTTTGGGTTTCCAAATGATATACCCTAATCCTCTCACGCCTACTGCATGCGTCTCAGCGAGTCGAAAAAAAAGTGTATGTTTAAGAGAGGGAACGAAACACTCTCTGCGTGCGAATTGCGTCACCGAGAAAACAACTTATTTTTGCTCGCTTCTGTGCGCAATTACGCGCGCTCGCTCTGCCCGTCCGCTTTCTTTCTTTCTTTCTTTTTTTTTAAGAATGCGAGCAAGCAAGACGAGGTCAATATTTTTCACACTGCGGTATGCATGCTTGACACAATTAGGCGCACTGACCTGTGTGAGTCCTCTTGTGAATCTTTAAATTCTCCGATCGCGCGAACACTTTCCCACAGCCCGGGAAGGGACACGGGAAGGGCTTCTCTCCCGTATGAACTCGGATGTGGTTTATCAGTTTGTACTTCGCTTTGAAAGCCTTTCCTTCCCGCGGACATTCCTCCCAAAAACAGACGTGGTTGCTCTGCTCCGGTCCCCCGACGTGCTCCACCGTGACGTGGTTGACCAGCTCGTGCATGGTGCTGTAAGTTTTCGAGCAGGGCTTTTTCTGGTTTTGCTCCTGGTCAATCCACTTGCAGATGAGCTCTTGCTTGATGGGCTGCCGCATGTATCTTAAAAACGCCCCCGCCGCTCCGTGAGGAGCAGAAGCGATGTTCACATTGAGGTTCATGGAGTTGTAGCTGTGGAGAGAAGAGGGTCCATAGTGCTCTGGCCTGTGCCCGAAGTGCTCTGGCCTGCCGTAGATGTCCCCCGGTATACCCAGGCGCATCTGCCCGTTGAGGGCATGGTGGTGGGCACCTGGGGACGCCTGGTCGTGAAGTCCAGTGAAAAGTGAATGGGCCCCACTTTCCGTGTGCCCATAAGCACCTGTTGGGGAGATGAACATGCCATGGTGATGAGGGGAGGAGGCGGAACTATGCTGGTCGCCAAGTGCATGCATAGCAGAGGCTGAGAGTTCTCTCCTGAGGATGAAGTCCCTGCTGCTTGAGTAGCCTGAGTGGGGGTGAGCCACGGGGAAACCAACTGTGGTCTGAGCAGAAGTGAAAGATGCCGCGGTCTGGGCTTCGGGATGGCTCTGAATGTGCTGAGATGGGCTAAGTTTGAGAGCATTTGTCTGTGCCATGTGCTCTGGTCCAAATGGAGTGAGTGCCACTCCGGGGTCGTTGCCCAGCTCCCCAGGGTGGAGGTGGGCATGGTGGGAGAGAGGGTGATGCCCCCCTAGCCCCGGGAAGCCTGTCATATTCTGATGAGGAAGGGGTTGAGTCGCTGCCAAATCCGCTAATCTTATCGCCGGATTCCTCTTGCTTAAAGGGGGTTCCATAACTACACTGACAAGTCCATCCGCACTCACCGCAATTGTTTTTCCACCACACACCGCTCTCTAAAACATTAGGAAAATATGTATATAAGGGGTCTATAAGTTCTTTTGTCCGGCTTCTAACTCTGCTTGCTCCTTTTCCCACTCTGTCCTCAAGCGATTGGCAGAACATACAACAGTTGGAGGACACAGTGGGGAATACAGTTTAGAAATGGCACTGCGGGTATTGGACGGATTTCGGTGACTGGCAGTTAGGAGAACGAAGCGATTGGCTGTCGTTCAGCGCAGGGGCTCAGCAGGGTTCCGCCCCCTCACTCTCTTTATCGCTGTTGACTCCAAAAAGTTGTACTCACAAAGTTACCAGCGGATCTGTTTGTGTGGCTTTTTCTGTTTACCGGTGCCGGCGCATGTGGATGACCGAAATGTGTTTTCTGTTCACTCGATGAGCGCGGCCGTGTTTTTTTCTTTTTTTTTTTTTTTATGTTCGGCGCGGTTTGTCCGAGTTGTGTTACTATTTGATGTTGATGTCGCCATTGAAAAAAAAAAAAAAAAAAAAAAAAGCACGCTGCTGGTGGGTGGATGGATGTGAGTAGTGTATGAGATGTGAGCATAGTATAGATTTGTACAAAATAAATGAATAAATAAATAATGATAATGAATAAAAAATAAATAATTAAAAGTGATTGTTTTGTGTTAACCATAAAAAAACATTGGAAAATATGACACAACATGATCTGCCAGGAAAATAAATAAATTTAAAAAAAAAAGAAAGAAAGAAAAAGGCGCACCTCTGCAATGGCTTTGCCAAAAAACAACAACAAACCCAAAACATTTTTAACAGAAAATTGTAGAAATAATACAAACAGAAAATAATCAGTAAGATATAAACACCAGACTCCTAGCTTTGCATCCGGCTTGCTGGTGCTCTTTTCCAGGTGCTGTGTATTTTAACCCTATTCTCCCCACTGCACATGTTACTCACTTATCAAATAAACAGGATTCATTTCTCCTTGAATGTTGACAGTCTTACTGCATGTCCATTTTTACAGCAGGGTTAGGGGGTTTTTTTTTTGGGAGGGAGTTTAAGGCTGGCATCCAAATCCTTTTTATAGTGAAGTCAGGAAAAGCAAATAAAATAAAGTGTCTTATATGTTCGGATATTTTTCATAAATCGTTCATTAAAAAAAAATAAAAACATTAAAAAAATCCCCATTAAAATAATTCGTCCTGCCTTAAATGCATTAACAGCAACAATCAGCTAAGTCAACAGTGACCCACCGTGTTGTTCCAGTGAATGTCATGACCTGTATGAAAGGTGTCATGTATGTTTTTATAATTAATTAATTAATTATATTTGTTTTAGTTTTTTTTTTTTTTTAACCTCCACACGCGTCAGCTGACTATTATTTAATTCTCGTTATAATTGAGCCTGTCAGACTCGCGTTCGTCTGTATCCAGGTTCAGTATGACGGATCACGCCACTCCAACAGTCCCTCCTGACAGCAGGACGCGCATCTGTCATTGATACGTCTCAATCCAGACACCTTTCCGATCGATCTGTGATAGCATGGCGTCGAATCTGCGAATCAGCAATCCCTTAAAAAAGTTTCCCCTGAAAAAAAACAAAAAAGGCCAAACTTCAGACATGTAAATCAACACCACATTTGCCCCACTGATGAACATGTGTTAGCCTGTAATTGATTTCCATCGTGTTAGAGAGGGAAGGCTTTACATGTTATGGGCCTGTTGCACGTGCTGCTCTGTTGAAACTGATTTATGAACTTGGTGGTCAGCAGCCGAAACGTGGCTTTGGATTCAGGTTTCGTGTCCAAACTTCTCAAATTGACAGGTAACGCGCTGCAGTCTCACAAAATATACACACATATATAAAACACAACAAAACAAAAAAAATGTGTGAATTTTACAGTTGGTTTCGCAGGTCTTTTATACTGGTGCTGACATCAATAATCCTGCCTATTTATTGCTTATTAACAGTTGCACGTGTTTTCATTTTATTTTCACCATCCATCACTCTTTGTCATATTTTTATTTTGTTTTAAATCCGAATTAAAAAGTTACTAAAAAACAATTCGACCATGACCACTCGTGTGTGTGTGTGTGTGTGTGTGTGTGTGTGTGTATGTGTGTGTGTGTGTGTGTGTGTGTTCAACCGCTGTCTCGGGTATTTTGTTAAATAAATAAAATATGCTCAGCTCCAACGGGAGCTCCTGGAAGCCCATAAAAAAGCCCAGAGGAGCAGTGGGTGCATTGTTTATGATTTCTTTAAGGGCCCCTGTTTCGTGCACATTCAGTTGAAACACCACATTAAAGGAGATCTAATCCATAGGAAAATTAGCAAGAACAAGAATCTTATTTTTGATGGTGGGGGGCGTGGTTGAGGGGACAATTTGTGGATGCCTTGCACGTCCAATTTTTCCCAAACACACACTGCACGTCTTGGTCTTTGCCGAGTTGGTGCCCCCCGTCACATT